>NC_056737.1:1018858071-1018965991 GCF_019279795.1 Protopterus annectens
CTTATAGACCAAAACATATCCTCACTTCATTGAAATCTGTATTGATTAGATCCATCAATGAGTACAACAGCGCCTTTGTGGGGTACCTTATTAAGTATATCAAGCAATAGGAAAGACCCCCATAGAAGTTAGTACCTAAAATTTTCAGGGGCTTAAAAGACTTGAATTACTAAGAAAGAATTGGGGCTTTTTACCTACAATTAGTTTCATATAAACTCCTTAACGTGATCTGTGTCTTGCTTATAGGGCTATGAGGGGACCAGTTTTCCTAGAAGTGCTATATCTCAATAAATCAAACAATAAAGCTACCACAAGGGCCAAACATTTAGATCTTTTCCAGGAAATAAAGAAGGCAAATAAGAAATTTTCCACACAATGCCTACCCCTTGTCTGGAACAAACTCCCTCTCCAAGTTAATTGTTGTGCTAAACTGTCTGCTTTTAAAAAGAAGCTGGACAACTGGAATAGCATTCATAACTTCACCACTGGTATGACTGGACCTCATTGAGAAAACAGGCAGGGTCTAAGGGTGGGTTCTGGCAAAGCAGAAATAGCCTAGTGACTTAGTTGCCTTGTAACTCCTATGATCTTATAAATAGAAAAGGACATAATTAACATTTTATTCTGTGATCTAGAAGTGGTAAAGTCAAGTGAAAAGGCAGTAATAAAATCTCAAGAGTATCCTGACATACCTAAGGCAGAGCAATACAAAACAAAAAGGGACCATCATTCTGGCTCTGTAAACACAGTTATTATTATTACTATTTTTTTTTTGGTGGGGGGGGGGGTCAGAGATGGAATTCTGTATTTTGCTTTGGAGCTATCACTAGTGCAAGAATGTTTACAAAGTGGAACATATACATGAAAAAGAACATGATCCAGCAATCAACTGCTTCAGGAGAATTAGCAATATCTACAAGAGCAGCATTTCCATTGCAGACATAAGCATATAAAAAGGAAGCACAGCAGAAAGACAGCTAAAGGATGGATCAGAGAGGATGTTAGAAAGTAGTTTTACACAGAAAGAGTTGTAGATACATGCAATAATTTAATAACCATACTAAGGGAAAATTGTTTACCTTGAATACAAATGAAACAGACAAAAGAAAACTATCAAGAAATTAGGATGTTGATTATCAAGAAATGACTGTGTATGTCCTCATGAATAGCATCTTTTCCAGTAAAACATTGACCATCTAAGTTGTTTTTAGTACCCAAAGTCTTTTCCCGGATAATGCCCATTGTGACAAAGATTTATAGTTAGAAAGTCACCATGTATTCTACTGAGAGGAAAACCATCCATTTACTGATCCCCATGAAAATGCCCCTTTGGTGGGCACTTCCTTAGTTATATTATGTAGCGGTGACCAAAATATTTCTGGAGACGTTTTCTACAAATTTTTCTTTGCAGTTGACCTCCACTGGTACAGCAATGGCCACTTGCTGGTGCTAGTTGCTCCTACACTGAGACAGAGGAAGGACACCATGGTTTTGGTAACTTAGATGAGGACTTGCCACAATGCCTAACTTTGAATTGCTCTACATTCTCTAGGTATGATGTTGGCCATAACCCTCATGGTACAATTTGTTAATTTGCAGATAGCAGTGTTAGCTAAACAGGTGTCAGTGATTAAAGATTCATTACACACACACACACACACACACACACACACACACACACACACACACACACACACACACACACACACACACACACACACACACTTGCTGGAATCAGATCCCTGCTGCTGGGCCCTGGAGTGTTGGACCATCCCCACCAACCATGTGATAGGACAGAGCAGAGCACCTTTATGACACTGGTCAAAAGAAACCTGGATGAGTGGATGGAGCACCATAAATTCTTACCAGGTATAGCGCCCACAACCCTACTGGACATGGACAGTCATTACTAAATACAATACTGGTTATTGAATAGAGTATCTATGGTATTACACTGGGATGAAATAGCTTGGCTTGAAATGACATCAGGGTCAATAGGTAGTAACCTCCTATGATCCTATGACATCTTTTGCTATGCTGAATTCTCTGCAGACAACCAGTCCATTTTGTGGTACAAGAATGAAAGCATAACTTTATTCACAGAGTATTTTTAATGATTCCAAGTCTTTTGGGTTTCTAATACTATGACACAGATGATCCTCCATTCCTAAGTCAAAGTATGATTAAAGTTCATGAAATTAGTGGGTGATTTCAATAATCAATGCTACTTTTGTCTTCTTTTCATGGACTACTGTATCTGGTTTCCTCTCATCTATTTTTTGAACTGTTGATAATGGGTGACCCCATGTGATCCTATTTTCTCCATAATGCTTTGTGTTTCATGCCAGCAACACTTCTCGGTTACTTCAGTGCTATAATGTTTGCACAATCCCCAGTGCAACAATCTTGCCACATTATTATGCCTTTCAGCATACAGGCCTTCTGCCATTAATGTATCACACCCAATAACAAGGTCTGTGAGTGTTTCCAATTCTGTTTTACAAAACCAGAATTTGTCTTTCTCCAACATGTTCAATGGACTTTGTAAACCAATGTGTATGGAGTCCACTATCATGGGCCTACAATATTACGTTTTTATCTTTTGGTTTAAATTCACCTCTTCTTAACCATTCCTGCATTTGATTGTGATCAACATAAGGTTGTTCCAAGAGTTTCCTATACTTGCAGCTATATTTATACATTTTCCACGCCTTGCCTTCTCATCTGGTCCTTCATCTTATATTATTTATTTTGTTTTTTTATCACATTCAGTTGCTGCCTGATTTTTATTTTACTTCGGTTTTGATTTCCATTCCTGCTTGACACCAATATACTTCTGCTAAACTAAGCAGGGAAGTCATCTTAGATGTATTCTCCTCATGTTTTAAAACTTTCACTATGTTTGGATCCTGTGAGTTCAGTAGATATGTATACAGCCCTACAACTGCAGATTATTTATTTATTATTTGACATTTGTTGACCAAGTTGGTCCATCTGGGTCGAGGCCCTTTTGCAGTGGAGACCAGGGGAGAAAAGCACCAGAGTTACAAAATATATGCAAGTTACAAGAATAAAAACATTTGCTAATACAGAAAAAAAATACCTAACAATGTAACACAAGTATATAATGATAATACTGATTGCAGATTATATACATTGTTGGCTCACTATGTATATAAGGCAAGTAGTCCAGGAGAGACTGAATTTAAAGTAGAGAGAGAGGAAGCTAGTAAGGAGTGATTTGCTAGCAGTGAAGGACACATAAGAGTGCAACAGTAGTTGTTGACCATTCTACTGGTGAGCAGATAGATATAGTAAAGGACAGTTAGGGGTAGGAGTAGGGACATTCTACTGGTGAGGAGATAGATATCGTAAAGGACAGTTTGGGGTAGCAGTAGGGACATTCTACTGGTGAGGAGATTAATATAGTAAAGGACAGTTAGGGGTAGGAGGAGGGACATTCTACTGGTGAGGAGATAGATATAGTAAAGGACAGTTAGAGGCAGGAGTAGAGACATTCTACTGGTGAGGAGATAGATATCGTAAAGGACAGTTTGGGGTAGCAGTAGGGACATTCTGCTGGTGAGGAGATAGACATAGTAAAGGACAGTTTGGGGTAGGAGGAGGGACATTCTACTGGTGAGGAGATATATATAGTAAAGGACAGTTAGGGGCAGGAGTAGAGACATTCTACTGGTGAGGAGATTAATATAGTAAAGGACAGTTAGGGGTAGGAGGAGGGACATTCTACTGGTGAGGAGATAGATATCGTAAAGGACAGTTTGGGGTAGGAGTAGGGACATTCTACTGGTGAGGAGATAGATATAGTAAAGGACAGTTAGGGGTAGGAGTAGGGACATTCTACTGGTGAGGAGATAGATATAGTAAAGGACAGTTAGGGGTAGGAGTAGGGACATTCTACTGGTGAGGAGATAGATATAGTAAAGGACAGTTAGGGGTAGGAGTAGGGACATTCTACTGGTGAGGAGATAGATCTAGTAAAGGACAGTTAGGGGTAGGAGTAGGGACATTCTACTGGTGAGGAGATAGATATCGTAAAGGACAGTTTGGGGTAGCAGTAGGGACATTCTGCTGGTGAGGAGATAGACATAGTAAAGGACAGTTTGGGGTAGGAGTAGGGACATTCTACTGGTGAGGAGATAGATATAGTAAAGGACAGTTAGGGGCAGGAGTAGAGACATTCTACTGGTGAGGAGATTAATATAGTAAAGGACAGTTAGGGGTAGGAGGAGGGACATTCTACTGGTGAGGAGATAGATATCGTAAAGGACAGTTTGGGGTAGGAGTAGGGACATTCTACTGGTGAGGAGATAGATATAGTAAAGGACAGTTAGGGGTAGGAGTAGGGACATTCTACTGGTGAGGACATAGATATAGTAAAGGACAGTTAGGGGTAGGAGTAGGGACATTCTACTGGTGAGGAGATAGATATAGTAAAGGACAGTTAGGGGTAGGAGTAGGGACATTCTACTGGTGAGGAGATAGATCTAGTAAAGGACAGTTAGGGGTAGGAGTAGGGACATTCTACTGGTAAGGAGGTAGATATAGTAAAGGACAGTTAGGGGTAGGAGTAGGGACATTCTACTGGTGAGGAGATATATATAGTAAAGGACAGTTAGGGGCAGGAGTAGAGACATTCTACTGGTGAGGAGATTAATATAGTAAAGGACAGTTAGGGGTAGGAGGAGGGACATTCTACTGGTGAGGAGATAGATATAGTAAAGGACAGTTAGGGGTAGGAGTAGGGACATTCTACTGGTGAGGAGATTGATATAGTAAAAGACAGTTAAGGGTAGGAGTAGGGTCATTCTACTGGTGAGGAGATAGATATAGCAAAGGACAGTTTGGGTAAGAGTAGGGACATTCTACTGGTGAGGAGATAGATATAGTAAAGGACAGTTAGGGGTAGGAGTAGGGACATTCTACTGGTGAGGAGGTAGATATAGTAAAGGACAGTTAGGGGTAGGAGGAGGGACATTCTACTGGTGAGGAGATAGATCTAGTAAAGGACAGTTAGGGGCAGGAGTAGGTACATTCTGCTGGTGAGGAGATAGATATAGTGAAGGACAGTTAGGGGTAGGAGTAGGGACATTCTACTGGTGAGGAGATAGATATAGTAAAGGACAGTTAGGGGTAGGAGTAGGGACATTCCACTGGTAAGGAGATAGATATAGTAAAGTACAATTAGGGGCAGGAGTAGGGACATTCTACTGGTGAGGAGATTGATATAGTAAAGGACAGTTAGGGGTAGGAGGAGGGACATTCTACTGGTGAGGAGATAGATATAGTAAAGGACAGTTATGGGGTAAGAGTAGGGGCATTCTACTGGTGAGGAGGTAGATATAGTAAAGGACAGTTTGGGGTAGGAGTGGGGACATTCTACTGGTGAGGAGGTAGATATAGTAAAGGACAGTTTGGGGTAGGAGTAGGGACATACTACTGGTGAGGAGGTAGATATAGTAAAGGACAGTTTGGGGTAAGAGTAGGGACATTCTACAGGTGAGGGGATAGATATAGTAAAGGACAGTTAGGGGTAGGAGTAGGGACATTCTACTGGTGAGGAGGTAGATATAGTAAAGGACAGTTACGGGTAGGAGTAGGGACATTCTACTGGTGAGGAGATTGATATAGTAAAGGACAGTTAGGGGTAGGAGTAGGGACATTCTACTGGTGAGGAGATTAATATAGTAAAGGACAGTTAGGGGCAGGAGTAGGGACATTCTGCAGGTGAGGAGGTAGATATAGTAAAGGACAGTTAGGGGTAGGAGTAGGGACATTCTACTGGTGAGGAGGTAGATATAGTAAAGGACAGTTAGGGGTAGGAGTAGGGACATTCTGCAGGTGAGGAGATAGATATAGTAAAGGACAGTTAGGGGTAAGAGTAGGGACATTCTACTGGTGACGAGATAGATATAGTAAAGGACAGTTAGGGGTAGGAGTAGGGACATTCTACTGATGAGGAGATTGATATAGTAAAGGACAGTTAAGGGTAGGAGTAGGGACATTCTACTGGTGAGGAGATAGATATAGTAAAGGACTTTTAGGGGCAGGAGTAGGGACATTCTACTGGTGAGACTGATATAGTAAAGTACATTTAGGGGTAGGAGTAGGGACATTCTACTGGTGAGGTGATAGATATAGTAAAGGACAGTTAGGGGTAGGAGTAGGGACATTCTACTGGTGAGGAGATAGATATAGTAAAGGACAGTTAGGGGCAGGAGTAGGGACATTCTACTGGTGAGGATATAGATCTAGTAAAGGACAGTTAGGGGTAGGAGTAGGGACATTCTACTGGTGAGGAGATAGATCTAGTAAAGGAAAGTTAGGGGTAAGTGTAGGGACATTCTACTGGTGACGAGATTGATATAGTAAAGGACAGTTAGGGGTAGGAGTAGGGACATTCTACTGGTGAGGAGATAGATATAGTAAAGGACAGTTTGGGGTAGGAGTAGGGACATTCTACTGGTGAGGAGATAGATATAGTAAAGGACAGTTAGGGGCAGGAGTTGGGACATTCTACTAGTGAGACTGATATAGTAAAGTACATTTAGGGGTAGGAGTAGGGACATTCTACTGGTGAGGAGATAGACATAGTAAAGGACAGTTTGGGGTAGGAGTAGGTACATTCTACTGGTGAGGAGATAGATATAGTAAAGGACAGTTATGGGTAGGAGTAGGGACATTCTACTGGTGAGGAGATTGATATAGTAAAGGAAGGTTAGAGGCAGGAGTAGGGACATTCTGCAGGTGAGGAGATAGATATACTAAAGGACAGTTTGGGGTAAGAGTAGGGACATTCTACAGGTGAGGAGATTGATATAGTAAAGGACAGTTATGGGGTAAGAGTAGGGACATTCTACTGGTGAGGAGATTGATATAGTAAAGGACAGTTATGGGTAGGAGTAGGGACATTCTACTGGTGAGGAGATTGATATAGTAAAGGAAAGTTAGGGGTAGGAGTAGGGACATTCTACTGGTGAGGAGATAGATATAGTAAAGGACAGTTATGGGTAGGAGTAGGGACATTCTACTGGTGAGGAGATTGATATAGTAAAGGACAGTTAGGGGTAGGAGTAGGGACATTCTGCAGGTGAGGAGATAGATATAGTAATGGACAGTTAGGGGTAGGAGTAGGGACATACTACTGGTGAGGAGGTAGATATAGTAAAGAACAGTTTGGGGTAAGAGTAGGGACATTCTACAGGTGAGGATATTGATATAGTAAAGAACAGTTATGGGGTAAGAGTAGGGACATTCTACTGGTGAGGAGATTGATATAGTAAAGGACAGTTATGGGGTAAGAGTAGGGGCATTCTACTGGTGAGGAGGTAGATATAGTAAAGGACAGTTAGGGGTAGGAGTAGGGACATTCTATTGCTGAGGAGATAGATATAGTAAAGGACAGTTTGGGGTAAGAGTAGGGACATTCTACTGGTGAGGAGGTAGATATAGTAAAGGACAGTTAGGGGTAGGAGTAGGGACATTCTACTGGTGAGGAGGTAGATATAGTAAAGGACAGTTAGGGGTAAGAGTAGGGACATTCTACTGGTGAGGAGGTACATATAGTAAAGGACAGATATGGGGTAAGAGTAGGGGCATTCTACTGGTGAGGAGATAGATATAGTAAAGGACAGTTAGGGGCAGGAGTAGGGACATTCTACTGGTGAGGAGATAGATATAGTAAAGGACAGTTAGGGGTACGAGGAGGGACATTCTACTGGTGAGGAGGTAGATCTAGTAAAGGACAGTTTGGGGTAGGAGGAGGGACATTCTACTGGTGAGGAGGTAGATATAGTAAAGGACAGTTAGGGGCAGGAGTAGGGACATTCTACTGGTGAGGAGATAGATATAGTAAAGACCAGTTATGGGATAAGAGTAGGGAAAGGGTTTAGTAGGGAAGAAGGGAGGGTGAGTTTGAAAGGAGGTGGTGTTAGGTACTAGTAGGAGAAAGAGAAGTGAGAGATTGGGCTGGAGAGGTGGGTTAGTCGGGGGGCTGAGAACAGAGGCAGAGTTTATTTAAGCTAAGGTGATTTCTCACAGTCTTTTTGACTAGAAGTTTGGATGTAGTGTTACGTATGTTGAATGGGAGTTTATAACAGTGTTTGGTGGGGTAATAACTGTACAGGTTTTTGCCTGTGTTGAGTTTGGGTTTGGTTATGGTCAGAAGGTGTTGGTCAGAGCTCCGGAGTGACCTAGTTGGGGTGTAGGATGAGATGATGGGTGATATTGCAGGGCAGAATGTGGGCTGGTATAGAATGGAATGTATTATTTGGAGCTGGGAGAGGGTAAGGTTGTTAGGGAGCTCTAACCACTTCAGTTTTTGTAGAGCAAGACAGAGGTGAGAGGAGTAGGGAAGGTCAGCGGCAAATGTTGCTACTTTGTTAAAGGTGGATTCAAGTTTGGTCGTAAGAGAGGTCTGCAGGTTGATGAGAATATGAGAGCCATAGAGAAGGGTTGGAAGAAGGTAGGCATGTGATAGAGCAATTTTTGCTTGAGGGGAGATAAAGGTTTTGTTTCTGTAAAGAAGGCTGCATTTTTGGTGGGTTTTCTTGATGTTGTTAAGTACATGTTGGCCAAATTTTAGCTGGTCGTCAATGATGACCCCAAGTAGTTTAGTGTAATTATCCACCATAATGAGTGTGCTGCTGCGGGACGAGATGGAGAAGTTACGTTTCAGGTGAGTCATAGTTTTTGGAAGAAAGAGAAGGAGTCTTTTTAGGGTTTAGGGTTAGATGGCTTTGGTTGAGCCAGGTCTAGACAGACAAGAAGGATTCCTGAGTTTTAGAATGGAGTAAGGGACGTGTGTGTGCAATAGTGATGACTGTGGTGTCATCAGCATACTGCGTTAGGGATGAGTGAGGGGTACAGCTAGATAACTGACTGGTGAAAATGTTGAAAAGCAGAGGTCCTAGGAATGATCCTTGGGAACTCCCATCAGTACTGGTAGTTCTGGGGAGATAGCTGAATCCCATTTGATGGACTGGGAGCGGTTACTAAGATAACTAGTGAACCAGGAGATAGTGGCAGGGGCTAGGTTTAGGTGGGAGAGTCTCTCTAAGAGTAATGGGTCCAGGAGATAGTGGCAGGGGCTAGGTTTAGGTGGGAGAGTCTCTCTAAGAGTAATGGGTCCAGGAGATAGTGGCAGGAGCTAGGTTTAGGTGGGAGAGTCTCTCTAAGAGTAATGGGTCCAGGAGATAGTGGCAGGGGCTAGGTTTAGGTGGGAGAGTCTCTCTAAGAGTAATGGGTCCAGGAGATAGTGGCAGGGGCTAGGTTTAGGTGGGAGAGTTTCTCTAAGAGTAATGGGTCCAGGAGATAGTGGCAGGGGCTAGGTTTAGGTGGGAGAGTCTCTCTAAGAGTAATGGGTCCAGGAGATAGTGGCAGGGCTAGGTTTAGGTGGGAGGGTCTCTCTAAGAGTAATGGGCGGTGGACAGTATCAAAGGCTTTTGATAGGTCAAGAACGAGACAAGATGCACGTTTATTTTGTTCCTTAGCTTGAGCAATAATATTTATGAAAGTGATGAGAGCTGTAGAAGTGCTATGGCCAAGATGGAAACCATGTCAGGTTGGGGTAATTAAGTTGTCTTGGGTGAGGTGCTGGAGAATTTGTTTGCGTACACATTTTTCCAGGATCTTGGACAGGGGAGATAAAATTGCGATAGGCCTGTATTTAGTTAGTTCAGTGGAGTTACCTCCCTTGTGGATAGGTATAGTTTAAAACATTTTTCAGATGACTGGGACTGTAGATTCAGTAATAGATCTGTTTATGATGAGGCTAGTGATGGGTAGGGCTATGGAGTTAGCAGCTAGTTTTAGAAAAAAGTGGAGGCAGACCATCTATGAAGGGAGAGCAAGGTTTGAGTTTAAGGAGCAGTGTTTTATGTAAGAGATAGATTCTGTTTGTAGGGTGAAAGTCAGTGAGGGGTTAGAGTGATTGGGGGGGCAGATAATCAATTTTGAGGAGGCCCATACCTCCTTCAGAATGGGGAATACATAATCTTGGTATGCAATGATTTTTATAAATCATCTGATATGCATGAAGTATTTTTCTTGTTTTCCTGTCCACCTTTTTCATGGGTGGTGGAGTGGTGCAGTACTTAATTTTGTTGCCTCACAGGAAGACGTTTTATGGTTTGATTCTAGGCTGGGGTGCCTTCTGTGTGGAGTCTGCGTGTCCTATCTGTGTTTGTGTGTGTTTCCTCTGGGTAGTCTAAGTTCTTCCCACATTCCAAAGACATGCATCTAGAGTGTTTCTCCCTGGGCCTCTGTTGAAAATAGGGTCTGTCCTAGTTGGATTTTCCTGGTCAACAAATGATAAATAAAAACTGATCCAGCACCTTTTGGGGCCAGTCAATTACTCAATATGTAAGTTACAACAAGAAGAGCAAATTTTGCTTATAGCTTGGAATTTGTTCCTAGATGTCAGGGCTGATTTAATTAATTTTAGTCTTCTAAAACATGTGTTACTAAGTTTAATTCACATTTGTTCACGTTGTATTGTTGATTATTCATCAATTCCCAAATATCTATACACTCCCACTTGCTCAAGTTCCTTTATATCACATTCCTGTCCCAGACTGATATTTTCCTGGTGCTGCAGTTCTCCTGCTTTAAAAAGAAGTTATGACTTACCATAACGTTCCATCTGAGTTGTTGATCTTCTTCCATTCATCACTGATGGGTACGGTTCTGAACCTTCAGAACTGAATCAGCCAAATGCCAAGCTAGCGTACACCAAACTCTTGAGCCACGCTACTACCCACAATGCCCTTCATCCCATACCTCAGATCGAGTTTGCAGAACCATAGTAGCAACATATATATAAGAAACAGAAACAGAGGCAGAGGCCATCTCTGCACAAACACCCTAACACACCAAAACGACCCAAAGATCCACCAGGAGCCTTGGCGGGGGAAGGTGGGAGGGTGTGATGAATGGAAGAAGATCAACAACTCAGATGGAATGTTATGGTAAGACATAACTTCTTTATCTGAAGTTGTTAATCTTCTTCCATTCCTCACTGATGGGACTGAGTCCCTATCTACTACAGAATCTGGGTGGCCCTCATGAAAGAACATTCCGGAGAACCATAGAGCCAAAGGCAGCTCTACCCCTGGAGATCAGATCCAATTTAAAATGCTTGATAAAGGTATGGGGTTTAGCCCAGGTGGCAGATGCACAAATATCATCCATGGAGGCCCTAGTATGAAAGGCGACAGAAGCGGCCACAGCTCTAATGGAATGAGGTTTAATGCAGCCAGGAGCTGATTCCTCCTCCAGAGAATAAACAAAGGAGATGCAATCCCTAAGCCATTTAGACAAGGTAACCTTAGACACTGCCAATCCCTTTTTAGAGCCTGCAAAGGCAACAAAAAGCTGATCTGACTTTCAAAAATACTTTGTCCTGTCCAAATAAAACCGCAACTCTCTGTGGACATCCAAGGAATGAAGACAATATTCCCCTTTGTTGGTATAATTAGGGAAAAACACAGGCAACTCAATGGACTGATTAACAGAGAATTTCGAAACCGCCTTGTGTAAGAAAGTGGGATCGGTGTGAAGTGATACTCTGTCCTTATGGAAAATCAAATAAGGACTTTTAATGCATAATGCTTGCAGCTCTGATACACGTCTTGCTGAAGTAACCGCCACCAGAAACAAGGTCTTCCAGGACAGAAACTTCACATCACAGGTTGCAGCCAGCTCGAAGGGAGGTAGAGTCAAAGTTTGAAGCACCCTAGACAGATTCCATGATTCCACAGGTTGCCTAATGGGAGGTCTAGAATGAAAAATCCCCTTCAAGAAAGTCTTACACAGACGGGAAGAAATAATAGGAATTCCTTCTGAACCATCATTGAAATTGGAGATGGCAGCTAGATGCACCTGAATCATGGATGTAGAAGCCGCGTTAAGGAAAAGCTTGGTCAGGTATGGAAGAACCATAGCTACTGGAACAGAAACAGGATCCAGAGACAGCTCTTGTGCCCACAAGGAAAAATGTTTCCACTTGTCTTTATAAAGTTTTCTGGTAGAAGGTTTGTGGGAGGCCAAAATAATGTTCTGTACCAGAGAAGAAAGTGACTCAAGCCTGGCTACTAATGGAAGTGGAGCAACCAAGCTGTCAGTTTGAGAGTGGCCAGATTTGGAGACGACAACCCTTGGGGATGAGAGATGAGATCCTGATGTAAGTCTAAAATCCAAGGGGGTCGGAGCAGGTGTGGCTGAAGGAAGGGGAACCAAACCTGATGAGGCCAGAATGGGGCAATGAGAATCATTCTGCTTCTCAAATGAGTAGCTTTCCTTAAGACCAAGGTTATCAAGGGGATGGGAGGATAAGCGTACAGGAGACCTGTGGGCCAATGGAGAGTCAGAGCATCTCTTGGGGACACCCCTTGTGGAGGAAAGAGGGCAAAGTAGCTGCTGCACTTTGCATTGGAGTGGGAGGCAAACAGATCACAGCAGGGCCGGCCCCAGTGGCTGAAATTTCCTCCGCCACTTCAGGGTTGAGAGACCATTCGTGAGGAATCAGGATGCATCTGCTCAGCCTGTCCACAATCACAGTGGAACTCCCCGGGATGTGTGTAGCAATCAGAAAATGGTTGGTAGCTATCGCCCACTGCCAAATTATCATGGCTTTGTGGCAAAGGGGGTAAGATCTGGTCCCTCCCTGCTTGTTGATGTGCCAGACCACAGACATGTTGTCGGACTGGATAGAAATCAGTCTGAGAGAAAGAAGAGGTTGGAGAGCTTGTAACACCAGTAACACAGCTCTGAGCTCTAGAATGTTGATGTGTAAGTCGACTTCTAGAGGAGACCATGTGCCCTGCACAGATCTTCCCTGAAAATGGCCCCCCCCACCCTATCAGGGAAGCATCCATAGTCACCGTGGTGCTGGGCTGAAGAGGTTGAAAGGGGCAACACCAAAGACTTTCATCCATTTTCATCCACCAGTGGAGATCCTGCTTGCAAAGATCGGTGATGAGGATTAGTGCATTCAAGGGATGATGATTGTGTATCCATTGAGTTTGAAGAAGCCACTGTAACAGGCGCATATGAAGCAGGGCCAATGGAACAATGGGAATGGCTGCCGCCATGGATCCCAGAGCCTGCAAAACTTCCCTTGCAGACACTTTCCTGCGGTTGAGTATCACTTGCACTTGTGTTCTCAGTCTTAAGAGCCTGTGATGAGGAAGAGATATTAGACCAAGCTGAGTGTTGAACATAGCCCGTATGAATTCCAATTGTTGTGAGGGCTGAAGGTTTGATTTTTCCCAGTTGATAGTAATACCCAGAGACTCCACCAGAGACAGAGTGTGGCGCAGGGCCCTGGTCAGTAGACACTCGGTGGGGGTGGAGAGGAGCCAATCCAGATAAGGAAACACCTGGAATCCGTGCAGTCTCAAGTGAGCTGTCACCAATGCTAGACATTTCATGAACACCCTGGGGGCTGTGGAGAGACCGAAAGGCAGGGCTCTGAATTGAAATTGATTGGCTGCTAGCTGGAAGCAAAAAGCCTCCTGGAGCATTTGTCCATTTTGATATGGTAATATGCATCACAGAGATCTAGAGGGCACATCCACACACCCTCCTGAAGGCATGCAAGGATGGATTGAATAGTATATCCACGAACTGTAAAAAACTGATAAACCACGACAAGGCTCCTCAGTAGTTCACTCGAGTAGAATTTATTCACAATGCACCAAAAAACACGAACAAAAGTAACAGTAATAAGTACTTAGCGCTTTCACCCTGTAAAACCTTTAGGGCATCTTCAGAGTACTAAATAAATTATCCATTCAACCACAGTTAAATACATTTATCTTAAATTACACAACGCCTGTCATTGGTTAATTAATTAATTAATTAATTAATTGTTTAAAATTCATTAGTACCTAGTTATTAGTAAATATAGTATAATACATTAAAATAGATAAAACACAATGTGTTGAATACTATACCTATTATAAATATAATAAATATTGTAAATATTATAAATATTCTAAAAATTAGATATATTTTAATACATCAACATATAAAACCTATATAAGCTAAAAATATATTGTCAAACATTACTGGATGTTTTAGTTGAGTAATAATATTAAATAAAAACAAGTCAATACTGTAAACCTACTATTTTATGATATTCCTCACCTTAAGAAAACATAAAATTAAAATTAAAATTAAAATAACCATATTGAACTATATTGTACTGTAAAGGCATTAGTATATCAAATACAATGTGATCTTTGTTTTAAAATACTTGAAATAGAAATATGTCCATTAATACCCGGTAAAAAACTGGCATTAAGTCTTAACTGCCACAAACATTCTTTTGCTTCTAGCAAATTGTCGTAATCCCCTCCTTTCTCCCAATAATTGGGAATCCTATCAATTACAAAGAATATAAATCTCTTAAAATTCTCACATTTACTGCTGTGTACATATAGGGCATTCACCATCTTTTTATTTTTTATGTCTCTATTATGTTCGAGAATACGCTCCCTCAATTTCCTGGTGGTTTTCCTTACATAGTATGCTGGACAAGAAACACATGTAGCCAAGTAAACCACCATTTTCGTATTACAATTACAGTGTCCTGGGCATTTTAAAGATCTCCCGTATCCTTGCACCATAGTGTATGGTCCATCATTCACAAATTTACAACATTTACAAAAACCACACTTACTCATTTTTGACATGGTGTATATACAACTACTGTTGTTGTTTTCCATAATTTCTTTTAGATTAGTGCCCCGACTATACGTAACCTTTGGAAAATGCCCTATTGTTTCATTATATTCTATTCTGTTAGAAAAAACACTGAACCAAGTGTCGTTTAATATTTTGACTATAGTGTCAGAGTTGTCATTAAATGGTAAAATAAAAACATCTTTTTTATTTTTGTTAATATTTGTCTTCACTATAGTCATAGTGTTTAGACCATCCTTTATAATTGGTTTATATACAGTGTTTCTTTTCATCATAACTTCATCATTTACTTGATTTACCAATTTTAATGGATAGCCCCTATCTAAAAACATATCACATATTACTTTTAGTTCATAAATAAAATTAATATCTTCACTAATAATACGTGATAGTCTGACCATCTGACCCTTTACAAGATTCTTTTTTTGAAAATATGGATGGCAGCTATCATAATGAAGGTAGGAATTTGAATATGTTTTTTTCCGAAAAATATTAGATTCAACCATATGCTTGTTAAAATACATAGTGATATCTAAATATTCACACTTCTCTTCATGTATTTTGGTTGTAAAATTCAAAAAAGTCGAAGACGAACCTAGGTAGCATACAAATTCATTTAGCTCATCTTTGTCACCCTTCCAAAAATTAAAATATCATCAAGGTATCTGACATAAAATGATATTTTTGTCCAGAACCTAGATGAAAAAATACTTTCAATCTCCCACTGGGCTAGCACTAAATTTGGGTAAATGGGAGCACATCTGGCCCCCATTGCTACCCCTGTACGCTGTCTATAGTATTCACCTTCCATATACATAAAATTATTGTGCAAAACCATTTCCATCATTTCTACTAATAACTTACACTTGACCGTGTGCAGACCACTATACCTATCTAAAATTGTCTCAAACATTTCCAGACCCAGCTTGTGTGGTATAACAGAAAATAGATTTATCATGTCTATTGTAACCATAGTGATGTCATCAAATTGGGTATTCATATTATATGTTCTTAGTTTATCCAGACAATGCCAAGAGTCCTTAATAATGTGAGGGAATTGATTGAGAATATGTTTACAATAATAGTCAATATACCTAGCGACAGCTTCTAATTTTGAGCCTTTGGCTGAAACAATCGGCCTAAAAGGTGGATTGTTCACACATTTGTGTGTTTTTGGAATACCAAAAATTGATGGAGCAATAGGATGCTCCACAATAAAATATTCATATTCTTGTTTGTCTATCATTCCTTCCATCAGGTATTCATACAATAACCAATCTATCTTTGTATAGGCCCTATTCATTTCAAATTTAGATACTTTTTCATAGGTAGTGTCATCTTCTAACATATTGGTTATTCTGCTTATATAATCTGTTTTAGTCATGATTACCACCCCACCACCTTTATCAGGCTTCATAACTCTATATTTGTCCTTGGTGGTTAGTTCTTTTAAACAAAATCTTTCTGTGCTAGTAAGATTGTCTTCTCTAATCAAAGATGTTTTAACCAATCTGCGTAGTTGTGTTTCACATAATGTTTCAAATAAATATATGATAGGATTCTGCGGTGGTATAAATGTACTAGATCTTTTTAAAGTCATCCTTTCTAAATCGGGTTCTATATCTTTTTCTGGTTTGCAAAAAACATTTTTAAATTTAACAATCTCGTATACATTTTTAAATTAATAAGTAATCTACCTATGTCATGTTTAAAATTGGGAACAAAAGTGAAACCTTTCTTAAAAAGTGCAACAAATTCAGAACCAAGACTGGTACCAGTATAGTTATACATGGTGAAACCTCCATCTAGTATAATTGTACAGGATGGTGTATCTTCTTCTAAAATATTCTCAAAGTCACCACCTTGTATACAATTTTCATCATTGTCCCCATTTTCACATAGCCAACTGTTCTCTGCAACAACATTATTAATTAATAATTCACAACCTTCACTTAGTACAGGATTATTAAATAAAGTAGTTGCTGAGTTTGTTTCCCTTTCCCTTAATAATAAGTGTTTTTTCTGTAGGATGCAACTTCCCTGTATTGCATTTGTTGTGGTTGTTGACCTTGATACCGATCGCGTAACCTTTCTGATCTCCTCAGAACAGGTTCGTCTAAAAAAACTGTATCGTTGTCATTGTGTCCTGCACTATCATTTATATTCAGCTGTGTCCTATGTGAATTATGTATATGGTTAGGCCTATTGTATCCATTGGGGTGTTCATCACCTTTATAGTAAACTGGAACCACCCTTTCACCAGCCTGTTTCTGCTTAGAATTTTTGTATTCTTTGAAATGGTTATAAGCCCTTTTATTTGTATAGTCATTGCTATCCCTACAAAGTTTTTTATTTTTATAATCCAGTCCCTTCATAACAAAATTGCCTAAATCTTTCAAAACATTGTCCAGTCTATGTTTGTTAACTTCAAACAGCAAATCATTACGTATACTTTTGTCTAATTCAGTTATCACCACATTAAGTTTACTCAATTTGTTATTGTTGTTTCTAATAATAAGACGTACAAGGTCTAAGCCTGTTCTGTCTAATTTTTAGAATATTTATAATATTTACAATATTTATTATATTTATAATAGGTATAGTATTCAACACATTGTGCTTTATCTATTTTAATGTATTATACTATATTTACTAATAACTAGGTACTAATGAATTTTAAACAATTAATTAATTAATTAACCAATGACAGGCATTGTGTAATTTAAGATAAATGTATTTAACTGTGGTTGAATGGATAATTTATTTAGTACTCTGAAGATGCCCTAAAGGTTTTACAGGGTGTAAGCACTAAGTACCTATTACTGTTACTTTTGTTCATGTTTTTTGGTGCATTGTGAATAAATTCTACTTGAGTGAACTACTGAGGAGCCTTGTCGTGGTTTATCAGTTTTTTACAGTTCGTGGATATACTATTAGAGGTTGAGGTTCCAACGGTGGTTTACTTGGTGGTGTTTTTTTTCACATACTCACCTAATGGATTATTGACGAACTACCAAGCTCCTTTTATACATTTATACTTTTTTGATTAAGTGTTTTGTATATGGAGCTACTATTGAAACAGCACTTGGAAGCGACACAACTCCTGATTTTACTAATACAGGAAAATGGTAATATTTTGCAACAGGGACCTAATGCTACCATTACGGAGACTCAAGAACAGCTATATACGTTGCATTCAACTCCGGGTGACAGTCCTAACCGTCCGTCGGCTAGCAATGGTTCAGCAGGTTTAATTGGAGGAGGAAACAGGAACAACACAGGAAGTCTAAGACCTGGTGTCCCGCCTTCGAATTCTGCATTGAACGCTGGAGATGGCAACAGAGGATGTTTTCACCAAAGTAACTTTTCGGACATTAAGGAAATACTACAAGCACCAAGTTTTTCAAGTATACTCAAAACTAACATTAAGGACATGGGGACTTTGAATCAGCAGATTACTGATTTCAAGAGGACTTTGAAACAATTTAAAACGCTGCAGATGGACAACGCATTCCTAGAGAGGTCGTTGGAGTTGGAACAGGTACCGAAAGGGCTACGTGTTTTTAAATTACCCTTTGGGTTCCATGATGACAACGAACTGTTTGACGAACTCATTAATTTGTATGACAGAACAGGCTTAGACCTTGTACGTCTTATTATTAGAAACAACAATAACAAATTGAGTAAACTTAATGTGGTGATAACTGAATTAGACAAAAGTATACGTAATGATTTGCTGTTTGAAGTTAACAAACATAGACTGGACAATGTTTTGAAAGATTTAGGCAATTTTGTTATGAAGGGAATGGATTATAAAAATAAAAAACTTTGTAGGGATAGCAATGACTATACAAATTAAAGGGCTTATAACCATTTCAAAGAATACAAAAATTCTAAGCAGAGACAGGCTGGTGAAAGGGTGGTTCCAGTTTACTTTAAAGGTGATGAACACCCCAATAGATACAACAGGCCTAACCATACACATAATTCACATAGGACACAGCTGAATATAAATGATAGTGCAGGACACAATGATAACTATACAGTTTTTTTAGACAAACCTGTTCTGAGGAGATCAGAAAGGTTACGCGATCGGTATCAAGGTCAACAACCACAACAAATGCAATACAGGGAAGTTGCATCCTACAGAAAAAACACTTATTATTAAGGGAAAGGGAAACAAACTCAGCAACTACTTTATTTAATAATCCTGTACTAAGTGAAGGTTGTGAACTATTAATTAATAATGTTGTTGCAGAGAACAGTTGGCTATGTGAAAATGGGGACAATGATGAAAATTGTATACAAGGTGGTGACTTTGAGAATATTTTAGAAGAAGATACACCATCCTGTACAATTATACTAGATGGAGGTTTCACCGTGTATAACTATACTGGTACCAGTCTTGGTTCTGAATTTGTTGCACTTTTTAAGAAAGGTTTCACTTTTGTTCCCAATTTTAAACATGACATAGGTAGATTACTTATTAATTTAAAAATGTATACGAGATTGTTAAATTTAAAAATATTTTTTGCAAACCAGAAAAAAGATATAGAACCCGATTTAGAAAGGATGACTTTAAAAAGATCTAGTGCATTTATACCACCGCAGAATCCTATCATATATTTATTTGAAACATTATGTGAAACACAACTACGCAGATTGGTTAAAACATCTTTGATTAGAGAAGACAATCTTACTAGCACAGAAAGATTTTGTTTAAAAGAACTAACCACCAAGGACAAATATAGAGTTATGAAGCCTGATAAAGGTGGTGGGGTGGTAATCATGACTAAAACAGATTATATAAGCAGAATGACCAATATGTTAGAAGATGACACTACCTATGAAAAAGTATCTAAATTTGAAATGAATAGGGCCTATACAAAGATAGATTGGTTATTGTATGAATACCTGATGGAAGGAATGATAGATAAACAAGAATATGAATATTTTATTGTGGAGCATCCTATTGCTCCATCAATTTTTGGTATTCCAAAAACACACAAATGTGTGAACAATCCACCTTTTAGGCCGATTGTTTCAGCCAAAGGCTCAAAATTAGAAGCTGTAGCTAGGTATATTGACTATTATTGTAAACATATTCTCAATCAATTCCCTCACATTATTAAGGACTCTTGGCATTGTCTGGATAAACTAAGAACATATAATATGAATACCCAATTTGATGACATCACTATGGTTACCATAGACGTGATAAATCTATTTTCTGTTATACCACACAAGCTGGGTCTGGAAGTGTTTGAGACAATTTTAGATAGGTATAGTGGTCTGCACACGGTCAAGTGTAAGTTATTAGTAGAAATGATGGAAATGGTTTTGCACAATAATTTTATGTATATGGAAGGTGAATACTATAGACAGCGTACAGGGGTAGCAATGGGGGCCAGATGTGCTCCCATTTATGCAAATTTAGTGCTAGCCCAGTGGGAGATTGAAAGTATTTTTTCATCTAGGTTCTGGACAAAAATATAATTTTATGTCAGATACCTTGATGATATTTTAATTTTTTGGAAGGGTGACAAAGATGAGCTAAATGAATTTGTATGCTACCTAGGTTCGTCTTCGGCATTTTTGAATTTTACAACCAAAATACATGAAGAGAAGTTTGAATATTTAGATATCACTATGTATTTTAACAAGCATATGGTTGAATCTAATATTTTTCGGAAAAAAACATATTCAAATTCCTACCTTCATTACGATAGCTGCCATCCATATTTTCAAAAAAAGAATCTTGTAAAGGGTCAGATGGTCAGACTATCACGTATTATTAGTGAAGATATTAATTTTATTTATGAACTAAAAGTAATATGTGATATGTTTTTAGATAGGGGTTATCCATTAAAATTGGTAAATCAAGTAAATGATGAAGTTATGATGAAAAGAAACACTGTATATAAACCAATTATAAAGGATGGTCTAAACACTATGACTATAGAGAAGACAAATATTAACAAAAATAAAAAAGATGTTTTTATTTTACCATTTAATGACAACTCTGACACTATAGTCAAAATATTAAACAACACTTGGTTCAGTGTTTTTTCTAACAGAATAGAATATAATGAAACAATAGGGCATTTTCCAAAGGTTACGTATAGTCGGGGCACTAATCTAAAAGAAATTATGGAAAACAACAACAGTAGTTGTATATACACCATGTCAAAAATGAGTAAGTGTGGTTTTTGTAAATGTTGTAAATTTGTGAATGATGGACCATACACTATGGTGCAAGGATACGGGAGATCTTTAAAATGCCCAGGACACTGTAATTGTAATACGAAAATGGTGGTTTACTTGGCTACATGTGTTTCTTGTCCAGCATATTATGTAGGGAAAACCACCAGGAAATTGAGGGAGCGTATTCTCGAACATAATAGAGACATAAAAAATAAAAAGATGGTGAATGCCCTATATGTACACAACAGTAAATGTGAGAATTTTAAGAGATTTATATTCTTTGTAATTGATAGGATTCCCAATTATTGGGAGAAAGGAGGGGATTACGACAATTTGCTAGAAGCAAAAGAATGTTTGTGGCAGTTAAGACTTAATGCCAGTTTTTTACCGGGTATTAATGGACATATTTCTATTTCAAGTATTTTAAAACAAAGATCACATTGTATTTGATATACTAATGCCTTTACAGTACAATATAGTTCAATATGGTTATTTTAATTTTAATTTTAATTTTATGTTTTCTTAAGGTGAGGAATATCATAAAATAGTAGGTTTACAGTATTGACTTGTTTTTATTTAATATTATTACTCAATTAAAACATCCAGTAATGTTTGACAATATATTTTTAGCTTATATAGGTTTTATATGTTGATGTATTAAAATATATCTAATTTTTAGAATATTTATAATATTTACAATATTTATTATATTTATAATAGGTATAGTATTCAACACATTGTGTTTTATCTATTTTAATGTATTATACTATATTTACTAATAACTAGGTACTAATGAATTTTAAACAATTAATTAATTAATTAACCAATGACAGGCATTGTGTAATTTAAGATAAATGTATTTAACTGTGGTTGAATGGATAATTTATTTAGTACTCTGAAGATGCCCTAAAGGTTTTACAGGGTGAAAGCGCTAAGTACTTATTATTGTTACTTTTGTTCATGTTTTTTGGTGCATTGTGAATAAATTCTACTCGAGTGAACTACTGAGGAGCCTTGTCGTGGTTTATGGATTGAATAGTGACCATGCAGAACTTGGTCTGTATAACTGACTCATTCAAATGACTGAGATCCAGAATGGGCCTCCAGTCCCCCATCTTTTTTGGACCAAAAAGAGTTTGGAGTAGAACCCTAATCCGCATTGGTCTGGGGGGACCTTTTGGATGACTCACTTTAGAAGAAGCTTCTTGATTTCGGAAGCTGCCTCCTCCCTTTGACTGGGTGGAACGTCGGGAAGGGAGAATTGAGGTCTTGAAAAGGATTTGAGGGGAATGTGATAGCCTCTTGTGATAATTCTCTGCACCCATAGATCATCTGTAATGAAGGACCAGGCTGCTTGGTGCAGAGAGAAATGCACCCTGACTGCTTCCAGAGGAAAGCAATCGAGCCATGCTTCAGGAGCACTGATAGGGCCTACCAGAGAAAGAATCTCTGGAGCCCTGATTCCGGTAACCTTCTCTGCCCCTAAAGGGATGTCTTCCACCGTCGGACCTTCCTCTGCCTCTGAAGGAGTCCTCGCAACTTGCATCACGAAAGAAACCTTGCGACTTCTTGTGCCACAACTTTCCACTCCTCTGATTCCTGGAGAAGGAAAGCTGAGGTTTGGAGAAGTGCAGGCCCATGGCAAACAAGGTCTTTCAGTCCTGCTCACACCTGGCCAAAGTATCCTTGACCTTATAACCAAAGAGTGTGGAGGGCTCAATAGGGGCATTCAAAAAGGAAGATTTGATGGAATCTGGTAGGTCAGAAATGTGCATCCAGGCATGATGTCGAACAACAATGCCAGCAGCTGCTACTCTAGCTGTTCCTTCGATTGTGTGGGAGAGCAACCTCATGGAAGAATTCGAAATTGCTTCAAGGGTGGCAAGTTGGGAGGCCACTTTGTCACATGCTCCATCCAACACTTGACCTGCGAGGCTACCAGAGAGTTCGGAAATAAAGTCTCTCTGGCTTCCCGTAAAGTGTGCCAAGAAATTCAGCGAATGCACGGCAACGGTCGCTGAAGCAAAGACTCGCTTTCCTAGCCTGCCCACCACCCAGGACTCCCTGATGGGTGGATGAACAGCCGGACTCTCTTCTGCCAAGTCATTCTTTGAGGCCGCCACCACCACCACAGCATCTACTGACAAGCCTTTCGACCAATGGGGTTGATCTTCTGTAGGAGAAAGTACTTTGTCTGATCTGCTGGGGATAGCTTCTACTGAATCCGGACTCTTCCATGATCGTTGAACGATGAATTTGACCAACTCATCTGCAGGAGGAGTCACCCAGGATGTAGTGGGCTGGGAATGGAAAGCTTGTAAGAATACGGATTCCTCCGGAGAAGAGGTGAAAGATTTCCAGTCACCCCGCTGACTCAAAATCTCCAAGATGTCTCCAAAGGAAACATCATCAGGGGGTGAACTAGGGGAACCTTCCCCATCATCATAATCCATATCCTCAGTAAGGGACTCTTCAGGTGAGTCCATGTGTTTTCTTTTGCACACCCTCTTCCAAGGGGGCTCTTCGGTGGGAATGTCCGAAGAAGCCTCGGAAAGGGGGGTGCTTTGAATTAGTGGTCCCCTGCAAAGGGCTGACAATGGCTGAGTAAGAGGTGGAACCAAAGGTGAAGCTGAAGGAGGAGGATTGTTAGCCGCCAGTGCCCTCTCCATAATCCGGAAGGCAGGCCCATCTGAATAGGGATGGGAGCCTGGAACCAAAGAGGACTGAATCGGAACCGGGGTCACACCCCGCTCTGAATGGCCACATCCAAGACTGACGTTTGAGAATTGTTCAGTGGGGAAATAACACTTGGATCCAAGACGGGAACTGAGAAGGCTGTCGGTGCCGAGGAAAGAACTGAATATTCCACCCCGAAGCAAGGGGTTGAGTAAGGTGAGCTGTCATCGGATCTGAAGCCCACCAGGACTTAGATGCTTCAGGCATCAAAGCAGTTGGCGCAGAAGGAAGGGGTCCCATTGAAAGCAATGGGCAAGGGGGCCTTGGGACCAAAAGATCCCCCTCAGGAGAATACGAAGGAGTCAAAGGAGAAAAATCCCCACACCTGGAGTAGAACAGGGTCTGGAGATTCCTCTTGTAGTCACTACCTGATCCACGAGATGAACAATGTCTATTTTGGACACGCTCCTGGCAGACCTAATTGATATCCCAGAAAGGGATTCAGGCCAGTCGAGAAAAGAACTGTAGGGTTGCCTGGCAAACAGGTCCACAGAAGACAAATATCTGGTCCATGGTAATGAAGTCAATGGAGCCGAGGATTCTGATTTGAATTGTGTAAACAGTAAAGTCAGCACTGAGCGGGAACTCGGAGCCGAAGTCACAATTGGGGTAATAGTCAAGATTGGATCCGAGGTCATCAGAGTCGGAGCCTGTAAAGAAGAGGTCTGTGCTGAAGTGTCATGAACCAGAGTGGTCGGAACCGAAGAAACCATCGGTTCAGTAGTCGTCAGTGCTGAGCCCGGCACCGACAATTCAGACTTCCTAGAAACTGTGCTAGGTGCTGAAATTGGTGGCACAGAGACAGCGACTCGATGCTTGGAGGAAGATTTACCAGTCTTTGATCGATGATTTTTTCTCCTATCACCAGCGGTGAAGAAGGGTATGAGCAGGGGCACTTGTTATCCTTGCCTGGAGGGGTTGAGACCTCAGCAGAAATAGCCTCAGAGAAAGGAGAGGAAAGCAATCTTTTCAAAATCAACTTGTTGCACCAGTCATTCAACGTCCGTTGACTAAAACTCGCACAAATATCACATGGGGGAGTCGCAGAAAGATGCGAGATGCCCAACAAATGCATTTAAAATGCAAGTCACTGTTAGGTAATTTGCCACTGCACGACGTGCAATGTTTAAAACCTGAAGTACCCTTTTTCTCAGACATACTAGCACTCACTCAAACAGAGAAAGGAAGGAGAAAAAGAGCCAGACTACCAGCAATGGTATGAAGAGTTACCACGAGGGTGGTAATAAGTAAGGAAAGGCCAGACTACCAGCAATGGTATGAAGAGTGACCACGAGAGTGGTAAAAAGTAAGGAAAGGCCAGGCTACCAGCAATGGTATGAAGAGTTACCACGAGGGTGGTGAAAAGTAAGGAAAGGCCAGACTACCAGCAATGGTATGAAGAGTGACCACGAGGGTGGTAATAAGTAAGGAAAGGCCAGGCTACCAGCAATGGTATGAAGAGTGACCACGAGGGTGGTAATAAGTAAGGAAAGGCCAGACTACCAGCAATGATATGAAGAGTGACCACGAGGGTGGTAAAAAGTAAGGAAAGGTCAGGCTACCAGCAATGGTATGAAGGGTTACCACAAGGGTGGTAAAAAGTAAGGAAAGGCCAGGCTACCAGCAATGGTATGAAGAGTGACCACGAGGGTGGTAATAAGTAAGGAAAGGCCAGACTACCAGCAATGGTATGAAGAGTTACCACGAGGGTGGTAAAAAGTAAGGAAAGGCCAGGCTACCAGCAATGGTATGAAGAGTTACCATGAGGGTGGTAATAAGTAAGGAAAGGCCAGACTACCAGCAATGGTATGAAGAGTTACCACGAGGGTGGTAAAAAGTAAGGAAAGGCCAGACTACCAGCAATGGTATGAAGAGTTACCACGAGGGTGGTAAAAAGTAAGGAAAGGCCAGACTACCAGCAATGGTATGAAGAGTTACCACGGGGGTGGTAAAAAGTAAGGAAAGACCAGGCTACCAGCAATGGTATGAAGAGTGACCAAGAGGGTGGTAATAAGTAAGGAAAGGCCAGACTACCAGCAATGGTATGAAGAGTGACCACGAGGGTGGTAATAAGTAAGGAAAGGCCAGACTACCAGCAATGGTATGAAGAGTTACCACGAGGGTGGTAATAAGTAAGGAAAATCCAGACTACCACAATGGTATGAAGAGTGACCACGAGGGTGGTAATAAGTAAGGAAAGGCCAGGCTACCAGCAATGGTATGAAGAGTGGCCACGAGGGTGGTAATAAGTAAGGAAAGGCCAGGCTACCAGCAATGGTATGAAGAGTGACCACGAGGGTGGTAATAAGTAAGGAAAGGCCAGACTACCAGCAATGGTATGAAGAGTTACCACAAGGGTGGTAATAAGTAAGGAAAGGCCAGACTACCAGCAATGGTATGAAGAGTGACCACGAGGGTGGTAAAAAGTAAGGAAAGGCCAGGCTACCAGCAATGGTATGAAGAGTGACCACGAGGGTGGTAATAAGTAAGGAAAGGCCAGGCTACCAGCAATGGTATGAAGAGTGACCACGAGGGTGGTAATAAGTAAGGAAAGGCCAGACTACCAGCAATGGTATGAAGAGTTACCCCGAGGGTGGTAAAAGTAAGGAAAGGCCAGATTACCAGCAATGGTATGAAGAGTGACCATGAGGGTGGTAATAAGTAAGGAAAGGCCAGACTACCAGCAATGGTATGAAGAGTTACCATGAGGGGGGTAAAAGGTAAGGAAAGGCCAGACTACCAGCAATGGTATGAAGAGTTACCACGAGGGGGGTAAAAAGTAAGGAAAGGCCAGACTACCAGCAATGGTATGGAGAGTGACCACGAGGTGGTAAAAAGTAAGGAAAGGCCAGGCTACCAGCAATGGTATGAAGAGTGACCACGAGGGTGGTAATAAGTAAGGAAAGGCCAGGCTACCAGCAATGGTATGAAGAGTGACCATGAGGGTGGTAATAAGTAAGGAAAGGCCAGACTACCAGCAATGGTATGAAGAGTTACCCCGAGGGTGGTAAAAGTAAGGAAAGTCCAGATTACCAGCAATGTTATGAAGAGTGACCACGAGGGTGGTAATAAGTAAGGAAAGGCCAGACTACCAGCAATGGTATGAAGAGTTACCACGAGGGGGATAAAAGGTAAGGAAAGGCCAGACTACCAGCAATGGTATGAAGAGTTACCACGAGGGTGGTAAAAAGTAAGGAAAGTCCAGAAAATACCAACAACGGTAAGAAAAGGGATACCTGTGGGTAGAGCTAGACTGTGAGAAAGACACTAGTAGAGAAATTATGGAAGAAATATACAGTTTATACAAGTCAAAACTACTTAGCTGGAGAGCTCGGTGAAAATGCTGCTACATGGTTGCACGGCAAATGAGATCAGAGGTATGGTATGAAGGGCATTGTGGGTAGTAGAGTGGCTCGAGAGTTTGGTGTACGCTAGCTTGGCATTTGGCCAACTCGATTCTGAGGGTTTGGAACTGTACCCATCAGTGAGGAATGGAAGAAGGTTAACAACTTCAGATGGCTGCTTTTCAAAATTTATCAGCACTAAATTACATTTTATATCATCTGAGAAGGTTTTGACCACTTGCAGTTATGCTTTCAGTTCCTCATCTGATGAACTATGCAGTTTTAAATCATCCACAAAAAGAAGATGGGAGGTCTTTACACTTTGTTGTTTTCTGGGAGCCAAATTGTAGCCATGGTCTATGCTGTTAGGTAGACAGCTTAATGGGTTAAGGGCAAGGCAGAATAGCAGAGGTGGCAGAAAGTCACCCTGGAATATTCCCCTTTATTTTTTTATCCCTGGAATAATAATTTGTTTTTTATCATGGCTTAGCTGTAAAGTGGTTTGCCACTATTTCATGGTCACTGCAATGTAATCAGTTCTTGCAGGGTATATCTTGTACATTTGTAAGTTTTCTTTATTCATGAATGTGGGATACAGTCAAATGCTTTGATGTAGTCTATCTATGCCATACTTAGCTTCTTCCCCTTTTTAGAATTCTCCATTATAACTTTAACAACAAATGACCCTTTCTTCTATATGACTTTCTTTTAACATTTTGTTCTATTGCCATGATTGAGTTTTCTTCTAAATGACTATAAACTCTGTCGCCGTCAATGCTAGTGCATAGTTTAGACATTGTCAGAAGACAAGTTACTGGGCTATAGTTTTTAGGATATCTTGCAGGTTTACTTTTAAGGAGTATTATAATGTTTCCTGTTGTTAACCAGGCTGGTGTCTGTTCAGGGTACACACATAAATAGTTCTTACTCATGGCTAAATCTTCATGTAAAGATGTTAATACTTTTAGCCAGAAGTTAGGTGCTTCAGTTAGGAGCTTTTCTTAATTTTGTTTCAGTTTCTTTGGTTATTACTCCATCTCATTTCACATTCTGTACATTTGATCTTCTTATTCTTTCTTTTATTTGACCCGTGGTTGTGGTGCTGCGGTAGCGTTGTCATTTCACAGTAAGATGCTGTCCGGTTCGATTCTCAGCTAGAGCGTCTTCTGCGTGGAGACATGCGTGAATGGCCATACCTTCGTTGAAGGTTGTGCGTCAGGCCTGGCAAGCCGGTACATAAAAATCAACTGCCAATCATTAGCAGACTGGAGTTCCGCTGTGGCGACCCCTAACCAGGAAAAGCCGAAAGACACAAACATTCTTTCTTTTATTTCTTCTATCCATTCAACATCTTTGCTATGTTTCACAGGCTCTTCACAGATATTTCTCCAAAATGTGCCTATTTCCTCTTTTTGGTGGTGTTTCTATTCCTTTTGCCTTGTTTCCCAATTCTCTATAAAACTTTTTGAGTCATCAGTAAATTACTTATTTTATACTTTTCCTTTATATTATCTGTATATTTTTAAAGTTTTTCTGCCTTTGTTGATATCTTTAGTTTATTATTTGCAAAAGTTTACGGTAGACCCTGCTCTGTTTTGATACTGCTCATGGCTTTTATCACATCTATTTTTCTGAGTATTTTTGATAATCTGTCCCCTCTTCTGTAATCTTCTAACAGCTACACTTTTTGTTTTAATTATTTTATAGGTTTCTCTATTCAATACTTCCATGATGGAATTTGAATTCTCACCTTCCTTTCCCTTACTGCCCTTTGTTTTTGTGATACGACTTTAACTGTTACTAATTTAGCTTCACAGTAATGTGTCTTATTTAAGTCTGTTATATCACAACATGGGCAGGCTTGATTACTGTCGTCAATTGTTTTATCAGACTTGTAACATATTTTGGATATTTTTGACTTTCTGTAGTCTATTTCATTCATTGTCTTAATATCTCTATCAATCTGTATTAAATCAATCAACTCTTTTCTTAGATAATTTTCTCCTAAACTGAGGGTACATTCTTTGTTCTCCATTTCCTGCGTGCATTTTATAGAAAGTTCCAGAACATCTTCCTGTGTCATATTCTCTTCTGCTTCATGCTGTATAATCTGTCACTATGTCATATGGGAACTCACCAGCCTATCACTCCACAACATTGACTGTGTCAGAGTTGCCACAGTTTCCTGTTCCTTCCCTTGCTGAGGAACTCCAACTGTACTTTTGACCAAAGTATCATCATATGGCACTGATCAGATTCTGATTACTGATCAATTTTCCTTAATTTGGGGATTCATTCCTTGTTTAGCTGTGAAGTTGTGTCAGTTGCTACTATATCACAAAATCTTCCACTTCTATTTTATAACTTCTACTTTTATAATCTTCTGTTTCTTAATTTCCTGTTCACATTCTTATTTTTATTGTATTGCAATCCACATCATCATGCCTTTGCCTTTTGCCTTTATATAAATATGTTAAATGCACCTTTTTTTTGTTTATATATTTTTTTTTTCTCTTTTATATAAAATATTGTACCAAATCAGATCTCTCTTTCTTTCTTATGTCCATATTTCTTTTTTATATTTTTCAAAAATCTCTAAATTGTGTTGTTCATATTTTTTGCATTTCATCAGTTGCTTCTTTTTCCAAACAGCCCGTTGTTTGGTCAGTTTTTATTAGTCTGTTGTATTAATGAACACAAATTTGCATTTGAAGCTTTGACAATTTTTTTTGTGCAAGTATTTTTCTATCCTCTAATTTATCTATTAATCTCATTGTGTATCTTCTGTCCAGAAATTCTGGACTTCTTACATAATATTCACAATACCTGTTTTTTTTTCATCCTGAATAGTCCACCTTATCATCTTTATGGATCCTTTTTGGCCAGTTTTTGTGTTTTTTTGTGAAAAACTACTTCCTTCCACAACAGGAGGGGCCATCCTCCTCCTGACTCTGGCCTAACCCCATTGTAGAAATGTTTCCACTTCTTGAGGATTCTACACTGTTATATTTTCCAGTCCTGGCATCACTTCACCTACCAGGATTGGGCACTTTTTTATCTTGGGTCTTGTGCACCCAGCTAACTTTTTTATTTGCTAACCTGCTTCTGTCCATTATATATGCTACATAAAATATAGTCTATGTATTAGTGTAATTTTGGTGAGATTTTGTGAAAAACAGGGTCCACCCCTTGAAGGTACTCACCAAGACTTAAGGATAAATTCAGTCCCAGCAATACTACTCTCCTTTGCTTGCTGAGTTTATCATTTCCCCATTCGGACCCTGCAGTCTAAAGGAGGTAATGGAAAATACACACCAGTGTACTGGGACGTGATGCTAATAAAGCAACAGTGTACTGGGAGGTAATGCTAATAATGTACCATGTACTGGGAATTAATGGTAATAATGCAGCATTGTACTGAGAGGAAATGCTAGTAATGCAGCAATGTACTGGGAGGTAATGCTACTAATGCATCAGTGTACTGTGAGGTAATGGTAATAATGCAGCATTGTACTGGGAGGTAATGCTAATAATGCAGAGGTGTACAGGCAGGTAAAGCTATGAATGCAGCAGTGTACTGGGAGGTAATGCTAGTAATGCAACAGTGTACTGGGAGGTAATGCTACTAATAACGCAGTGTACTGGGAGGTAATGCTAATAGTGCAGGTGTTTACACGGAGGTAAACTCATTCATTAGGTTATAGACAGTGGCAACACATGCAGCGATTTACATTGCTAGGTAAGTGTGTAAGCTTGTGTCCTCTCTAAGCTGCTCACATTCTTCTAACTTGTAGCTGTGAATATGGAGGCTTTGCAGGGTTGGGTCTTTTAAATGTGAGGCATACTAGGCATGATTTTTGCTAACCTGGAGAACACGGTCTTCATCCTATTCTGCACAGTGCAGCAAGGTAAAGGGATGTAGCTAGTAATGTTTCTTCCTTATCCGACATGGGAATTTCCTGGATACCGTGTTTCTAAATTCATGGAAGACAGACCAAAACTAATTCTCATGTACACGTGACACCAGAGAAAGGTATGGTTTCAGGGTCTCGGGTCTTTAATGAAATAATGAAATGAGAAACTCTCCCATCATGACCAATGATGTTCATGGCTGGTGTGACAACATGACCAGTGATGTTTATGGTTAGTGTGACAACATGGCCAATGATGTTCATGGGTGGTGTGACAACAGACCAGTGATGTTCATGGCTGGTTTGACAACATGGTCAGTGATTTTCATGGCTGGTGTGACAATATTCCCAGTGATGTTTATGGCTGTTGTGACAACATGGCCAATGATGTTCATGGCTGGGGTGACAACACAGACAAAAATGTTCATGGCTAGTGTGACAACATGGCCAGTGATGTTCATGGCTGGTGTGGTGACATGGCCAGTAATGTTCATGACTGGTGTGACAACATGGACAATGATGTACATGGCTGGTGTGACATCACGGCCAACGATGCTTGTGGCTGGTGTGACATCATGGCCAGTGATGTACATGGCTGGTGTGACATCATGGCCAATGATGTTCATAGTTGGTGTAATAACATGGCCAATGATGTTCATAGCTGGTGTGACATCATGGACAATGATGCACATGACTGGTGTGACATGGTGGCCCATGATGTTCATGGCTGATGTGTTAACATGACCAATGATACACATGGCTGATGTGACATCATGGCCAATGATGCACATGACTGGTGTGACATAGTGGCCCATGATGTTCATGGCTGATGTGTTAACATGACCAGTGATACACATGGCTGGTGTGACATCATGGCCAGTGATGTACATGGCTGGTGTGACATCATGGCCAACGATGTTCATAGCTGATATGACAAGAGGCTGCATTTCAGGGTTTCATTCTTTCATTCCTAATATTGATCATTTGATGCTGCTGAATCTGTTGGTCTGGGATTCTAAAGGTTAGTGGGTTTAATATGAAGGCCTCAGCCTGTGCTTATATGGGGAAATTATTCTCTGTTTGAATGGAATGATACCCTGCCCTGCCCAGTCAGTCATTTTGCATGTGATCCTGATATGTGTGGGCTTTAGTTATCCTTGGCCAAGGTGCCTGTGCCAGCAATGTCTTCCTAAAGTGATCTTCTAGAGGGCAGTACTATGGACCACCATAGCTGTTCAACATTTCCTCAACAGGCAGCTGCAACTCTGCATTCTTTGGAAGAGCCCCTCCTCCTCCTCTTCCCTGGACCAGGACTTCATGATCAGTAGGCCTGCCTGTAGTTAGTTCAGCCTGGTACCTGCCATCTCTCAAGATCATGTTTTTGAAAACATTCTTTCTATTGATCATTATGTCTGCACATAGAATCGTGGAGCTTTAGGACTTCTTTTTTTTTTTTTTCAGAAGAATTGAGTGTCATCTAGTACAAACTAATATTTCATACCAAACATAATGTTCTTGGCTGTCCCTGAACCAGTCCATTCATCTTTCTGATTTCTTTGTCAGGGCAGAATTAATTGAAATGACAGCCTCATACAGAGGATACACACATCTAGCTCATGTATGAAGTGAAACTGCTACAGAAATATAGGAGGAATGAAGAGCTCCCTGTCTCCAGTCAGGGAAAGGTCACAGTTCAAGCAGATGATTTATAAGGGCCTCACCATCTGCATTATCCGTTGCCATGAAATAATCAGTGACCAGCTAGTGAATGCTGTAGTCAGACCTCACTCCACAAAAGGAGTGGCTGTCTGCAGTACTTGCTCTGAACATGCTTCTGCTGCAGAGAATTGTGGGTACCCATTTGGACCTCATTGCATGTTTACTAGCCGTTACTACACAATCTGTGACTCAGAGTGAGGCTTCCTTTGTTAGTCTGTATTTTGGAATTTGGCCTTCTAAATCTTGCCTCGTGGACCATTCCTAGTTCCTCCCACCATACTTGTTATTGGTTGAAATTTACTCCAACCAAGGACCTATCGAAGAGTATCCTCAAAGTTGGATAGCATAGATATATTCTTACATAAGCTGATGTAGAGGATGACCCTTCCCAATAGGTCATGAAAAGCATCTCTCCATCTAGCCTCTAACCTGTTGACATCCCCTGTTAACAAGGATGTACACATATTTATGTTACCTGTTAGAAATGTAGGTGCCACATTCTCACTGCTGTTTCTACACTAATGGAAAAGCTTTCACTAATTACTTAAAGACAAACTGTGTAGCTCAAAGAATAGGTGAGGTAAGGTATCACTGCACATCCTAGAATGGCCATGAATATTCTTAGGTATGAGATCTTCCAGAAAACATGTCAGATTCTGATTGATGAAACAGATTAACCTTACCTAGGGCCCATTAAGGAGGTATAGGTTCATAGGTTCATAGGTTGTTACTATGTTAATAACCACTACGGCCTTACAAGCCTAGCTACACATCCCAAACCTATTTTGATCCCAGATATCTTGGATGTCTGTATTGGGGGAATGTTTTAGTAGGGAGGTAACTAAGGGATTTGTTGGGGGCTGTTAGTTAAGATAATACTTTTCTTATTCACATCCGCAGTCCATAATGGAGAGGGGGCTGACACTCTGTCATTGATGACTACCCAATCCTGTACGTCTAATCCTCTAGTTACAGCAAGCACTATCTGTTATAGGGTGCTTGTATTAATAAAGTCCAGGAAGCATTGTGGGTGTGAGTTTGAGGCAGGATAATTTCCCACTCCATAGTGGAGTTGTTAAAGTCACTCATGAATAGGGTGTTTGCTTGGATGGTGAGCATCTCCAGTAAGTAAGACTTGTGAGACTCTCGGGACACAGATGGTGACCTGTAGCCAGCCATGATATGGTGAAGGACCTTATCTGTGGAGACTTGCATGTAGATGAGCCTCATGGTATCTTCCTGGTTAACCAACATGTAGGTATGTTTGTTGCTAACATAGACCAAAACACATCCACCATTGTCCCCAGTCTGTGCTGTTGTTGGTGTAAATGTATGTAAGGTGATGCAGCCTTGCACTACTGGAGTACTTTCTACAACTTTAAACCACGTCCTGGTCACAGCACAGATGTCTGCGTTCTCCAGATTGATGAGGGCTTGAAGGATATGAAGTTTGTTAATTTTAGGCTGCAAGCCCTGAGCAGTAACACCTTAAGGTTGATTGGAGACAATTTCACTGTGTTGGTAGGTTTATCTTTTTGATGCTGCCTAAAAATACTCTAAGGAACTGGATGATGTTTTAACCAATAACTGAAAGCCTAGGGTGGACAAGTGCAACCCATCCTTGGCAAATCAATGTGGTCTGTTGACCATGTCTTCTCATGCTGGCAGATATTGGATCCCCCAATGTGGCACCAGAAAGTAAGCCAACTATTAAAATCAATTATTTAATGTTCATGCACTGACATCATCCTTGGTTAAAGTAGAATGCAATGCTCATACCTGTCTGCTACACATATTCCAAAAAATCCATGAGGTCACTTTTCATATAATCTAGTGAGGTATGTCGCAGGTCATTTACACTCACATGGACTATGACAGAATCATAGATGAGCTGATAGCTGTAAGAATGCACTTGATATTTATCAATGCAGACAGAAGAATAGAAGAGCTGAAAAGAAACAAAAGAATTTCATAGTCTAATGACGGTTTGACAGTTTTGATAGTTTTTTGAAGTCACTGAGCATCACTTCCTTGGAAATGTACACAGAGTTTGCAGCTTTTTCACAGAGAACATACTTGAAACACAACTAAAGAGAAACATATAACAAACTTTTTATGCTGGATTTAAGCCGCCATCAACACAAACATGCACACACTCACACACAGACACACACACACACACACACACACACACACAGAGACACACACACACACACACACACACACACACACACACACACACACACACACACACACACACACACACACACACACACACACACACACACACACACACACACAAATGCATACACAAACCCTACGTGAGATTTTCATAAACATTGCCTTACTATTACGCTCTCACAGCAAGGTAGCTTCCTGCATCGAAACAAGGGCATAACAAGGGTTAGCAAATTTCACCATCAATCATTTTCTTTTTTAAGAAAATATACTTTCAGTGAGGATTTCTCAAGGAATTAGTCCTCACTGAGTTGTACCATAAGCAACACATAAGCGATGGAGAAGAAGAAAGGGCATATCATATTTTCAGGTGGATATGTAAGGAATAGATATGAAAAGCTAAGGCAGAGAAAGTGTTAATGTCTGTGGTAGGAGAAGAAAATACATTTCAAGGCTGACTTAGGGAACACTCATTGACAGAGGGAATGAGGGATTTTAGAACCTATCGGCAGGTATACTTGGAAGATTCAAAGATCTCTGGAATTGGGAGTAGGAATAAATGGAGTTGTGGAAGGAGGCAGATATGTAATACCTAGCTGTAGCACTAGAAAAATATAAGTAAATCAGCTTCCATCATCTTCTCTATATGGCTTTTTTTTAAAGTAAGAAACATCTTTATTCAATTATCACATATGACATAGGCAATCATACATTTATATAACCGAAAACAAACCATATTGACATATTTTAGTTGCATATATTATACATTTATAATCTAATCAGTCATTGTCAGTCAAACATTATATTGCTCATTCAAGTCCTACCTTCATCCAAACCCCATTCCTCTTCCAAAACATTATTCTGCATGTATTGTTTCCACAATTCCAATTTTTTTCTACATAATTTGCTCCTACCCTTTTCCCAGTGCCAGTTGCTTTATCTCTGGTACTATATTCACTACTTCTAGTATAGTGGGTTTAGACTTTGATTTCTATTTTCTAGTAATTGCCTTTTTGGCAGCAACTATAATTAAACCCAGCAAGACCTTACTATGTCTAGGCAATTCCGATTTTGTATCATAGCTCATAGCTCAAAAAAAAAACATTTACTTAGTTATAACAATTTGTTCACCTGGTATTTCTGATTGAGTAGTTTGCATGGAATTTTTAAAGCCTGTCATCTCATTACACTCCCAAAATATATGTCCACAATTACCTGTTTCTTCCCCATCACACCTCCAATATTTGCATTCTACTTGAGGAAAAATGTTTGGAGTCTGCTTGGGGCATACAAATACCTATGCAAACACTTCCAAACAAAGATCTGAAATCTTTTATACCTTGTTGCTTATTTGGAAATTATACATATATATCCCTCCATTGTTTCTTTCTAACCTCCATTGATTGACCCTTAGAGTTATCATGCAGTATTTTGTATGCCTACTAATTATTCTGTTTTTAACAGCAGCTTTTGTTCCACATTCTCCTAAGAACGCTGGACGTTTGCGTCCCACCCTCTTATTTCCTTCTCTTTGCCTGTACTCTGATATCAATCCTTGATAGAAAAGGCAATCTCCAGTCTGCATTACAAACAAATAATCCCTAATTATTTGCTCCCAATACCTTGGTTCCTTTGCTGTTTTTCTGGAATAAATTCCAGTCTGTTCTTGCCTGACTATATCCCTAATTGCAGACATCCCTACTGGCAGAATCTCCTTTCTCCATCCCCATGTGGGCTTAGTTCTTAGAATACTTTCCGCTACTTTATGAATATAATATTATGCATGTTTATTGTTATTTTCCTTAAGGATCTGCATCCAAAATCTCAGTCTCTCCTTGTTTCTTGAGCTTCCCCCTTGTTTCATCAATGGCCATTTCCACTTTGAATTATAGCTTTCTGCTTGTGATATTTATAGGAGCATTCACTGTGTAGCTCTGAAATAACCCTTCAAATCGGGTAATCTTAAACTGCCTTGTTCAGTTGGAAGGATCAGCTTCTCCCACTTGAATCTTTCCATCTTCTCCTTCCAGATAAAATCATTCAACTCTTTATTAATTGCATCCAGTCCGTATGGTAATCTTTGTCTCTTACAATGAGAACATTGTGCCTCTTTTAAAACCTGCAAAAGACAAAACGCAGTCTCTTTCAGTTTGGAAAGTCATGTATGTATACAGTGTTTAACAACATCAGGTAGTCAGTGTTTAACAACATCAGGTAGTCAGTGTTTAACAACATCAGGTAGTCAGTGTTTAACAACATCAGGTAGTCAGTGTTTAACAACATCAGGTAGCCAGTGTTTAACAACATCAGGTAGTCAGTGTTTAACAACATCAGGTAGCCAGTGTTTAACAACATCAGGTAGTCAGTGTTTAACAACATCAGGTATTGTGCTGTGCTGTCCCTACCGTGTATTAACTGCATCCATTCTATAAAACTCATAGGGCATCTCCCACCCATCCGTATTAGCACTGACTGCCAAAAGAACTGTTTTCCAATTAATTACACAACATGTTGTCACTAATAATTCAATATCTACTAGCCAACATCAGGTAGTCAGTGTTTAACAACATCAGGTAGTCAGTATTTAACAACATCAGGTATTGTGCTGTGCTGTCCCTACCGTGTATTAACTGCATCCATTCTATAAAACTCATAGGGCATCTCCCACCCATCCGTATTAGCACTGACTGCCAAAAGAACTGTTTTCCAATTAATTACACAACATGTTGTCACTAATAATTCAATATCTACTAGCCAACATGGTAAACAGGGTTATGTGGAATGACTGTAAAATACTAGGTAACACAGTAATGTCTGTGTGTGTGCATGTGTGTGTGTGTGTGTGTGTGTGTGTGTGTGTGTGTGTGTGTGTGTGTGTGTGTGTGTGTGTGTGTGTGTGTGTGTGTGTGTGTGTGTGTGTGTGTGTGTGTGTGTGTGTGTGTGTGTGTGTGTGTGTGTGTGTGTGTGTGTGTGTGTGTGTGTGTGTGTGTGTGTGTGTGTGTGTGTGTGTGTGTGTGTGTGTGTGTGTGTGTGTGTGTGTGTGTGTGTGTGTGTGTGTGTGTGTGTGTGTGTGTGTGTGTGTGTGTGTGTGTGTGTGTGTGTGTGTGTGTGTGTGTGTGTGTGTGTGTGTGTGTGTGTGTGTGTGTGTGTGTGTGTGTGTGTGTGTGTGTGTGTGTGTGTGTGTGTGTGTGTGTGTGTGTGTGCGCCCGTATGTGCATGCATATGTAGGTGTGTGTGTGTGTGTGTGTGTGTGTGTGTGTGTGTGTGTGTGTGTGTGTGTGTGTGTGTGCGTGTCTAGTTAGCCTGTGAGGCAAACAGGAACTGTCAGAGTGTGCACCAAAGGTTACCAGTAATATTCAACTTGTTGTGTTACAAATGACAAGATACACCATCAGTATAGTTAGACATGTGGCTTTTATTCACAACAACATGGCAACTCACCAGAAATGATGTTAATACATCAAACATCTCACATCAACTGAGTCTAGCTTAGGAATTGCAATACAATATGTGTTATATACATTATAGAAAGGGCTACACCATGCTTTAGTCATAAAATGGCAATTGCTATTTTATATAAGTGCAACATAAACAAGTATCCTAATAGCTTTATTACATTTATTATTACAGGACTCATAGGCCGTGTTTTGTATACTGGGTATGGGACATTTGTTAAACAACTTACCAATATCCATGTGGGTTTGGTACAATGGTTAAGGTCTTCACCTAATAAATATAAGGTATGTTTTTTTTATTCTGATCTCTAGATATTACTTTGGCTTAAAATGCCCCTTTAGGGCAGTTAGCCTAGTATTCATTGACCTCTGTGACATTATTCAAAAGGATAAAATCACAAGAAAGAGGAGCAAAAGCCTATAAATAAAATAAAATGCCAGCAAAACAAGAAACCAGTCAGGCAGTCAGTGTATATAAAAAGGCAAAACTTTAATGTAAATAAAAACAAACAACAGTTAAGCGTTTTCATACCTAGACAGGATACTTCATCAGATCTAAAAATAATTGAACCAGCATTAGCTTAAATACTAACGTTTTAAACCATGTGACTTCAGCACAGGGGGCTAATGGGTATAAATTAATTTACCCTTTTATTTCCCTCTAGTTGGTTGTAAAATTGTCATCCACTTAATGTCAACACATTCCGTACATGTTCTGATGTCAGTACCTCTTACAGTAGTCTTGCATGACCCCAGAACCATGAATGTAAAACTATGTTCACTTCCTGCATATGTAACATGATTAGGTATTCACATGTGTTAATACTATATAAATGTTCTCCAATACGGTCTCTAAGACATCGATTTGTCTTACCAACATAAAATGATTAACAAATGTTACATATTGCCAGTGGCATAGTTAGCATAAACATTAGTATGGAAAATTCAAGAAGCATCAGGATGCGTAAACTGATTATCTGCTCTAATATATCTACACACGTTACACCACTACAAGGAAATGTCCCATTCTTCTTTGTTCTTAAACCATCTTGCAGTTTAACCATAGGTTTGTGACATAGCACATACCTGTCAACCTCTTAGAGCAAGAAATCTGCACAAAGCCATGAATAATGGGAAGGCCAAGGCCTAAAAATAAGAAAAATTTTTAAATATTACTCATACAAACTTAGAAAGTTGATAGAATAAAATATTTTACATTAACATGCATTTTCTGAAGGGTATGAAGTTTGAACTAAAATATCTTTCATTATTTTCTGACTTCAATCCTGAATAATTTGCCAGAAAACCAAAATTTTATGGGGAATAAACCAAAAATATGTGGCAAAAATCTGGACATTCTGAGAAAATCCGGACAGTTGAGAGGTATGACATAGCATCTTCTTAATTGATGCACCATTTCTAAAAGAAAAAGAAGGCTGCTCACCTAATATTGTTCTTCATCTGTCATCAGCCATAAAACTCTTCCGTTGTTTTCTTATGATATTACAAATAGAATTAGTGTCTTTAGAGTATGTAAGGCACATTCTCAAGATGTGGGAGGTCCCATACTGCTGTTACTGCAACAGTCAGAATTGCTGTGAAAAAAACTGTTTAGTATGAGTATTGCTCAAAGATGTAGCATAATTTCTGAGCCATATTACTATCAGTCTTGTCATATCCTCTGTTAATAAAACCTGCATTGTTTTACTGACTATTCAAAAGGAACCTGGATGAGTGGATGGGGCACTGTAAATTCTCTAGTGCCCACAACCCTCCTGGACATTGGCAGTCATTACTAAACACAATCTTGAGTTCTGAGTAGCATATTTATGCTATTATATCGGGATGAAACAGCAAGGCTTGAAATGACCTGCAGGTTGATAGCCTAGTAAACTCCTATGATATACACATCATTACGCAATAAGGTAAAGAGTTAACACTCGATTGTTATTTTAGGTCTATTTACTAGAAAACATGTTTTTCATCACTTAGTAATCTTTATATGCATCCAGGTCAGAACACAGATTTGTATTTTTGCTTATTTAACTCATGGGTTACAGCCCACTTTGTGTAGATGCACTGGAGAGCTATGATTTCCCAATAAGAGCAATTCACTCGGGCTGTTTTGCTGCACTTAGAAGGTGACGTTTGAATTCAATTTAATATAGGGCTTTGTCTTGACTATGTTAAATTACCTTTCAAACAACATATGAAAAGTCTCCTTTATGCTGACATTTACTTTTGTAGTTTATTCCATTGTAACCAGAGTGCAACTGACATTTTGCACAAATAAATAGTTTATCTTACCAAAACGCATTTTGCAAGACTAATTGGTATATATTTACATAAGGCAGATGGTATGTGGAAAAGCTGACCATATATTTCAATGCGTTTCCCTTATTATTGGTTTTCTTTATTGGTTTATGCTTATACCCCACATGTCTCAGGTTTGCAATTTGTACAAGCTTTCAAGTAAAACACATCTATGGAGAGAGTAGTGGGAAAAGACACAAACAGGCAGCTTTTTTTCCATGGTACGACGGGAAAAGTACAGGTGTCATTGGCAGAGCAGCTGTTTGTATTTTCCCGTTACACTTTTTTCTGAGCAACATAGTAGCTTAGTGATTACATATTTAACTCACTGCTTTCAGGTGCCCACAGACAATGGATGCCAATGACGTTATAATTAGAGATTGTATGTTCTGCTTTTGCTGGGCGGAGATTCCTGGAGCTTCTAAAAATGAACCAAACTCTCACTGTCTGTGTGGAGATTTGCATGTTTTTTTCTGAATACTTTCCTTTATTCTCTATCCCAAGAAGATGTTAGTGGATTGGCTATGCTATGCTGTTGCTTTATATTTTGCATTGACCCTTGCCCTTCTGGCCTGGGTCATGGCTGAAAAGGGTCTAAACACCACGTCACTTACTTGGTCAATAAATTAATGTGTGTCAAATGATATAATGAGAGAGAAAATATAAAATGGCTGTCATCTTCTTCCTGAAACAAGGAGTATTATTCTTTTAGCCTTTTTCCAGGATGTTGCCTGACAGTTTTACATACTCAGTATTGAGCATGTATTCAATGTAACCCACTTTTTAATAGATAATTCTGGAATGGTTACTGACAATGGAGACTGTGCCCTAAGGATTTATTAACTCATTCAAGACTAAAACATCTTTTTGTATATTTCTAGTTCACATCCATAGCTCCTTACGGCATTCAGACATGTTTGGGTCTGGCTTCTTTAATTAAGCGGCTATAATAGGCAATATTAGAAAAAGTGCAAAGAATTATTAGCAAAAAGACACAATGATTGTTAATCTCGCATGAGCTGCACTAGCATAACTATTTGTCACTTGTTATTCATGTTTTCATATTTGTGTTCATGTTTATGTGACTGAAAGCTCTCCGTGTTATTGACTGGTATGGTGTGATATGGCATGGTGGGAGACACATACATTTATTGCAAGTGTCAATTTAAATCACACTATGTCATTGATATTGGTATTTATTCATTACTAAGTATGAAAATAAACAGTATTTCCATGTATAATTAATACTACAAAAACAAGTGACTTAAAAACTTAGATGTTGAAGAAAACTATCTTTGATATTTGCACTATAAGTTACACATCTTTAGAGCTTTTGAGCTTATTTGTATCACTAATTATAAAATTAAGGATATATTTTCATATTTTTCGAAATATCCCAACAGACATCCATTCACAGAGGAATTTCTTGTTGCACATGAAAGTTCATGGCTGGTTAACAAAAGTGTTCTAACAATATATGTCTAGGTTGTACAGTCTCTAAAATATGAATATTGTTTGTGAAAGTTTAGCAAAAAATATAATTTGGGGTTTGTGTGCATTATAATATATTACAGTATTTATGGAAAGACTATGGCTGTCCTATTATCATTGTAAAGAACACCTCTTACTGATAACATTCATATTAGTGCAGTTTTAATAGCTTTCACTGTTCACAAAATATCCACGTTTGTTGATTCATCTTATACTTTTTAAGTTTATTTTTCAGAAAATGCTCTGGAATGCAATATTTGTGTAGGCTGCTAGGTGTATGACATTTCCCACCACATAAGTGTTTATGAGTTAAGTCATTGTGCTTTGTTACTGAAGATGTGCAGAGACTCCTGAAGATACTAAAAATGATTTTTAATTCTTCACTTTTCACAAAGACATAGTTGGCAAGTTATTTTAATGTTTAAATCATATTATGAAATGCTTTGTATTTGTGTGTGTGTGTGTGTGTGTGTGTGTGTGTGTGTGTGTGTGTGTGTGTGTGTGTGTGTGTGTGTGTGTGTGTGTGCATGTACATGTTTATGTGTGTGTGTGTGTGCGTGTGTGCGGTTCCCATTCAGAAGCCTGAAACATCATAAGCCTGAAAATCAAAATCCTGAAACCAAAAGCCTGAAAATTCAGAATCCTGAAAACTCAAAATCCTGAAAGCCCAAAATCCTGAAAGACCAAAATCCTGAAACTCAAAATCCTGAAAACACAAACAATGCTAATATGTCACTATAAAGACACTAATATCCACCACAGGGCTAACAATAGCAAAGCCACAATGACATCAGTATGTCTATTTTGTGTTTTCAGGATTTTGAGTTTCAGGATTTTGGTCTTTCAGGATTTTGGGCTTTCAGGATTTTGAGTTTTCAGGATTCTGAATTTTCAGGCTTTTGGTTTCAGGATTTTGATTTTCAGGCTTATGATGTTTCAGGCTTCTGAATGGGAACGTGTGTGTGTGTGTGTGTGTGTGTTTGTGTGTGTGTGTGTGTGTGTGTGTGTGTGTGTGTGTGTGTGTGTGTGTGTGTGTGCATGTGTGTGCATGCAAGTATGTGTTTTAGGTTTCATACTAAATTAAAAAGTGTTATACACTTTCTCATTATATCTGTAGTCTCCATGGTAACAATCTGGAATTTTCCAAATAAAAACTCGTTATGTGAAGGGCAGGGTAGTAGCTCATACTTTTGTCAGCAGTACTATTTCATTACAAACAAAAACAAATTTATGTCAAAAGTGAAATATTCTGCTATGAATAATATGTTGTTTTACACATGTGAATGTAGAATATTCACAATTTGTGTGTGGCTACTGCAGTTTGTAGGTCATTTATGTGACCCAGACCTCTACTCTCCACCTCTGAGTATTAAAAGTAATAAGCAAAGAAGATAGTCATATATCAGGTCAAATAAAATTAGTGATAAGTAATCTCTGTACAGGCTGAGTTGGCTTGCTTAATAATCTTAAGTAACCTTAAGCAGTTCTGATTGATGAAGAAAATCCTTAAATCTGTCATTGTTCAGTCTGCTTTAGGATACTTCATAACAGCTCCAAGAAAAAAAAAGTGTAACCAGTTTTCTTCTACCCCAGTACATCTCCACCATGACAAGGTAATGAATCAGTTGCCTTACATACCCAACTACAGGTATAGAAACATTTGCAGAGAAGTGGTGATGATCAAGTACCACACCTGAGTAAGGCAAACAGTATCAACCACCACACCTGAGTAAGGTAAACAGTATCAACCATCACACCAGAGTAAGGTAAACAGTATCAACCACCACACCTGAGTAAGGTAAACAGTATCAACCACCACACCTGAGTAAGGTAAACAGTATCAAGCACCACACCTGAGTAAGGTAAACAGTATCAACCAGTGGTCTCTGTCCAGTATGACTCTCAGGTAAAACCTCTACATCAAGCTACTACATCCTCAAATGTCTGGTTCAGAAAACAGTTTGTATATCCTACTTGCCAAGTATTTTACAAATGCCACATCAATCCTCAGGCTAAAAACTTTGGTTAATGAAGCCTCCAATATAAAAGAAGAGGTACCTCTTTAAGATTCCTAAGCACCTCAATTGCTATCTGGGAAATAGACCAAATGTGATACTAGCATAGCCCCATGTTAATGTTGACCCCAATACAGTAATTATTCACAATATTAGAGAGCTGAAAACCATAGCACCACCCTTGAATGAAGCTCCCTCAACAAGTTCTAGATATACTGAGCAGTGTCAGATTGTCCAAGCAATCAACAAGCCCAATGTTCCTGAAGAGTCAAGTCGACATTCTCAGTAATGTTGGTGCAGTGGTGCAGTGGTAGCATTGTCACCTGAGAGCAAGAGGTTGTCTGGTTCAATTCTCAGCTGGATTGCCTTCTGTGCAGAGTCTGCATGTCGTTCTTGCATTTGTGTGGGTTTTCTCCTGGTACTCTGGTTTCCTTCCACATTACAAAGACATGCATCTGGAGTGTTTCTCCCTGGGCTTCCTCTGAAAATTGGCTTTGTTCCAAGTTGGACTTTCCCAGTAAATAAATAAATAATAATATCTTTAACCAAGGGATACAACTCCACTGACTATTACATTTTAGAACACTACATCCAGTCAGACAAGTCACACAATAGAGTTCTTGTAGGCAAACTAAGCCATTAGGAATCCAGTTAAGAACCTTCAAACCCTCAGATCTATAGATGATAACATTTTGTCTTGGGTAACACTAGTTTTTTACCTCTCTGTAGAAAGCTAATGATGAGCTTTTTTTTTGTTTCATAGAGAAACCTTCCAGGAAGTGAGTGAAAGCTGTTCTTTTTAAGGGACGTTTGCTCTTATTAAGGGGTAACCAACTAGTGGAATTTTAATGGCTGGATTATAAAGATGAAACCAATGAAGTCTGAGTGAGATAGAAATCTGCATGTTAATAAACATCCACTGATGCTCCGAGGAAGATCCACGATGATATTATTCAACATAAAAAAATATTTTTTTCCAAACTGGCTGTCACTAAATTATATCCTAAAATAACAGGGTGTGTTGAAAGACATATTACAACTTACAAGCATTACAGAAAAGTTTGACTGCATAAGTAGGGAGTTCCTATTTTAAATGAGATATTTGGATAAAATTAATTCACAAAGTGGTAAAGCAAACAACCAAAGTTCTGCTCTGATCTCGAGACATACAGATCAAGACATCAGTAAAGACAGACACTTTAATGCGTACATACATATGCATGTTATAAAGATGCTTTCAGCCTTTAAGTCTAATGGCTCGAAATGTAGCAAAAACAGCAGTGGAAACAATGGGTGCCTCCAAAAAGTACTCATGGGTGCATCAAAAGTGGAGAAGGTATGATTTCCTTGTTAATAATGCCAGTGTTTCCATAGTAAATAGTCAAAATAAGATTCCCAAACGTGAATGCAAACTCAAAGACCTACAGGACCCCACCTCCCAAAAAAAAATATGATCGGTCCCGTCAATCAGAGCTCTTACTAGCACTGAGGTTAGCCGTTTTTAGTTCTTCAGCTGAATTGTTCACATCCTGAGTTAGTAACAGGATCTTAATCACATAATCAGATATTTTACTTAGTCCACAAAAATGTACTCTGATGCCAGTTTACCACTGAAGAAAGAAATAAGGCAATCTTAGCTGTCAAGGATAGCACACACAATGTGTAGTTATGCTTAAAGACAAAGTAAAGTCTGCATGAGCTCTACATATTTACACAACCAGCATTTGCTAGAAGTGGATAACTGACACGTTACCATGTCAAACAATATTAGGCCTGATATTGACTCCTGGGATGCGCCTCTTAAAATGAGTAGCCAGTTAAATCTTGCATCATTAAAATAAACACTTTGTTCACAATCAGTTAACCAAGTAATAATCTGCTTTATAATATAAAGGTTAACTTAATCTTTCCATGTGGAAGGCTATTTGATCAAGTAATAAAGAGTCAAATGTTTTGGCTACATCCTGGAAACCAAAGCAAAATTTACCATTTTTCCTTATAAATGAAACTTTATCATAAAATTTAGATTGACACACTACGGGCAATCTACCCTTGATAAAGACATAGTGAGAAAAAAAAAAGATTAGACCAATAAATGTTTTTTTTTATTAGATGTTGTAATATACATTGTTCAAAACATTTCTCTATAATTGATGTAAGATTTCTTGCACAGCAGTTAAGTATATTTCCTTTCCCAGTAAACAAATGTTAAAAATGAAAATAAAAAAATGAAAAATAAATAAAAAATAAAATATTTAGCTTGTCTATACCCTTAGAAATAGGAGCAATATAGAATCTCTTCCAGTCTGTCCATACCTGTCCTTTCAATAACAGGTTATTAAATGTATATGTGGCCACCTGTTTGTAAGATGGATGCGCATTCCCATTGTGAGGGCATTACTCATGAGCCGATCCATTGTGTGCAAAGTGTTCTCCCTACAATAACACATGGCTCCAAAGGTGAACCGCTTAGGCTTAAGGTGGGGCATTGAGACCAAGCATAGAGAAACAACAATATTTTAGTTCATATCTGCCCAAAACCTCCCACTCCAACGGGATTAAGGCTTTTTACACAGCAGCACCACTGAATTAAAGTGTAAATATGTAAGCCAAAACAAGGCTGCAGTCATCCCAGGTTCAATTAGTAACATTTAAAGAAATATTAAACATGTTGGAGACTGTTACATTGGAAACATAAGGGGTTCAACATTGACTGGAAAGATAGCAAGAAATAATCTGCTCCCTGGAATCCAAAAGGGATCGCCTTCATATTAAAATGAATAAGCAAGTAGCTGTTTTACAAGAGCAGGAAATCAGACTAAAATCTTGGAGAATGACAGGAACTATATTAAAGTGAAAATAGTCAATACAAAAAGGAGAAGAAAACAGGCAATATAAGGCTTGCAGGCACACAAACCAATTATAAACAACAAATTTACAACTTCTTTTCGTAATAAACTGTTACCCATAAGTAATACACCTTCCTCCTTGGATTGGAAGATAGCTAGAATTTACAGAATTACTATTACGTTTCTGATACAGACAAAACACAATGTAAGTTATAAGCAAGATTCATACATGTGATTCATACATACACTGTTAAAGACTGATTGTTAAATTATACATACCTCCTTCATGGAATTTAAGTGGAAGTGATGGCAACATGCATGTTCCACAGTTTTTCTAGAACCTTTCCAGCATCAATCACAATAAAAAGGGATCCAACATTTTATTTATTATTTAACATTATTTTACTGGGAGTGCCTGGATGAGCCAAAAAAGGTCCTTTTTCATCAGAGGCCTGGAGAGAAAAGCTCCAAGTTACATAGTAAAACAGTGATAATACATCAAAATATAACAAAGTGGTTACTTAAGCAGCAATACATATTAAATTGAGATGATACAGCAGGCAGATGTTCAGAAAAATGATTTCAATCAGATTGTGATAGTATTTGTAGTGGTGCACCATTGTGATAGTATGTGGAGTGGTGCACCAACTCTCCTTAATGATGGTATGAGTGGCTAGAGAGAGAAGAGCAATTCCCCACAGGAAGCCTGACCTGAAAATCATAAACAAAAGTTCCAAGATGGTCTTGCTGCATAGTTCAAGTGGAGAGGAAGCTGTGAAAAGACAGAAACAAATGGTACAAGTTGGTCAAGAGAACATGAGTTGGGATTACAGTCACAGACACAGGCATGAGGAAGGGAATATACAATGAATCACAGTATTGACATCAAGGAATGTAAGGAAATACCCTAATAAGGAAGCTGAGGAAGAGGTGGCCAGTCGGGTGCCTGATAAAAATGTCATGGATACTGTAACATCTGATAATAAAGAAGCAACTCAGATAATACTCCAGTGTTAAAACTTACAGTGCATCCAAAGGTTTTGGCATTAGTTAACAAGTGACTTACCTGCATGCAAGGGAACTTCACACACTATGAAGAAATGTTGATGGTCTGACTATTGACAGTTCCAGCATTCACTAAACCACACTTTGAAAACAACACACACACACACACACACACACACACACACACACACACACACACACACACACACACACACACACACACACACACACACACACACCAATTCAGAAGCATAGCTAGGATGAGGTAAAGGAGACAGTTGTTGCAGGCATAAATATATCAAGGAATGTGAACAGAAGTACCAGCATTCACAACTGCATGTGAGGTCACATCTGAAGCACTTTAGTGTTTCCTATGTGCAGCAGTGCAATGCTGGTACTAAGAAATGAACTCCAATGTGGCATGCACAGCCAGGACTGATGCTCTTAACCCTGTGAGTTATGTTTGGTGTTTCATCTGTAGCAAGCAATTTGCTGCAGTAGAAAGAGTGTATACAAAAGAAACCGTTTTTTTTGTCCTGATGTTCTAGAGGACCATTTGTTTGTTGTTGCTCAACACAAAGTTGAGGGTGGGGGGCATAGGGGGATAGCAAGCTATGGCTCTACACCAGTTAACTTTGTTGACATCACATGATAAAACAAACTGAACTGTAACCATGTATAGCTATTTTTCCAGTTACTTACTTACACACACACATAGGCACACATACACACACACACGCACACACACACACACACACACACACACACACACACACACACACACACACATACACACAGCGGAGAGACATGAATAACTAGCCACATTTGAAGAAAGCAAAGGAACAATTAATAAAAAGTGATGTAAGAAAGCATTTCTTCAGACAGAGTGCTGTAGTAGCATGACTTCCTGATCTAGTTTTGTGCACAGGATTATGGGTTGGGACTGCTTATAAACTTTGTTCAATAACCATGGGTTTGAGTCTCTCAGTCTCCAACTGGCCTACTGAGTCAGTCTGAGCAAGTCACTTCCCAGATAATGTTTCCAGGTCACTGCTTACTAGTAGGTTTATCTAGCTAATGAAAAATAAACAACACGCTGACAGTATCAATGTGGAATCAAAACTAGCAATGTTTTTCAAAAATCCTTGGGAAAGACATAAAGCAAATCCCATGTAGAATAAGAAATGCGATATTTCTTAACAGAAAATAATATTAAGCCAAGTATGCATTAGATAGATAGGCCAAGCAACAGCAAACTGCCAGAAGATTCTTCATGGGGGTATTTGGCAAAAGCAGATAAAATTATTTATTAAGTCAATAATACATTAGTTAGGTGGGCCAAGCCGTGATTACCTGCCAACAGATTCTCCATTTCTATATTTTGCAATGATGTCTATAATTTCTTTTTCAAGTGTAGCGCTGTCGATTTTGACACTTTCTAATAAAAACAAAAATATTTTGGGTGCATGAAGACCTCAGATAAGACTAGGCATCAGTTTGTTCAAACTATGTTAATTCTGTTTTCAATTGCAATGCATCTTGCTTTGCTATTTCCATAAAAATGTTATCCCTATTGCCTTACTGAAACTTAACTCCATTTATTTCTCATTCCTTACATCTCTGATTCACATCAGTCATTAAATATTTAGCCATTTCAGACCAGTAGATATATATCTATCTATCTGTATATATATATATATATATATATATATATATATATATATATATATATATATATATATATATATATATATATATATATGGGCCTACTACGGTTGATTGAATACTCACTTGATTGAAAATGAAATTACTAGGACCACTTCACTGAAAATTCACTTGACTGAAACTCATTTTGTTGAAAGTCATAAATGGCCTTTTCCCCACTGTAGTGCGACCCTGGAGTTAGTATATAAAGTAAGGGGGATGTGGGGGGCACAACCCCCCCACATATCTTGGTTATATATTCTCTTTTGGAAACATTTATTTATTGCACTTGTAAGTATCACTGTGTATAGTTTAAAATGTTTATAATATGTGGGTGGCTGTGCCCCCCACACCCCCATTTACTTTATAAAGGGTCTCCAGGGTCGCACTACAGTGGGGAATAGGCAATTTATGACTTTCAATGAAATGAGTTTCAAAGAAACGAGTTTTCAGTGAAGTGAGCTTTCAGTGAAGTGGTCCTAGTAATTTCATTTTCAGTCAAGTGAGTTTTCAATCAACCGTAGTAGACCCACATATATATATATATATATATATATATATATATATATATATATATATATATATATATGTGTGTGTGTGTGTGTGTGTGTGCGTGTGTGTTTCGTTTCATCACATGTATTTCAGCCAAATACAAAGGCACATGCAATAATTCTTTGAACAATTCTTCTTGCCTCTGTTAGTTTGCTACTGCAGTTGCCGAAGTGTGAAATGTGTCATGAATATCATGTATCTTCTTTGCAAATTTGTTGAAAAATATAGCTGTACATTTTTAACATCTAGCATCCACTTCTTGCTTGGGTTGTCAGAAATGTCTGCAAGTTTTATCAACAATTTGCAATTTTGTTATTCAGTTAATTTGCAGTGCTTCACACATGCTTGTCTGCAGTCTTTGTATATTTATTTTTTCTCACAAACACATACTTTGGTTGTTTGCAGATTGTAAGATATGGTTTGTTTATTTATTTCTAGTGCATTTACCCAAATAAAGTATGTCATAGATATTATAAAAATATATATTTTTTAAAATCCACACTTTCCTCTCAGTGTCTCTTTTCAATGCTCACCGATTTATACAGAAAATGTCAATATATTTGTATGCATGGCCTGTATTTTAAGTTTACTGTACTGTAGGAAACATGATTGAGCATTAACGTGCAGGCTGTGTCAAACAGTACTGTTCAATCCTGTCATAAAATGCCAACCATCAGTCACCTGTATGTTTCTGTCCAGCAGGTGAGATGAGGTGCTGAGAAGGAGGTTTTAAATAATCTACAGTAGCCATCCACAAAAACTATACTAAAGAGTCTGGTGGTTTGGTGCAAATGCTTACAATTATGGACTACCATACTAGACCTTTCAACAGTCATGGGCTTGATTCCCATAGCTTTCATTTGGCTACTCCTTTGTCACCACTGGGAAGGGATCATGCATCCAGTGGGTTTACCTGGCTACCTCTGCACAGATGTAGAGAAAATGCCATTTCACATCAGAATAGGACTGGTGAGGACAGTAGTGTTAATCAAACAAACATAAAGTTCAATTCACGTTATCCAGAAGGAGATGTTCAGCACAGTTTATGAAGAGGAAATAATTATTTCACATACACTTGGTGCAGATACAAGATGTATTATTCAAAAAGTGACCTAAAGACATATTTCTTTTAAATGGAGTTTGATCAGAATGCTTTGAATACACTGGATATGCTTTGCTCTTGAGAATTGTTCATTTCCTGTAATTCTTACACATTGCAAATACAAGAAGCTATTAAGGTACAACTGAGGAGTGCACTTTGCTGAGGTATATGGCAACTTCTGATGAAGCATGTACCATGTGAAAAATGCTCAGCACAGGATCAGCATTTCATTTAATTTATTTATTTGAATGGACCAAATATTGGAATGCATTCTTAGCCATTGACCGTGCACTCATAAATGTACAAAACAGAATCTCTGTAAAATACATATATAAGATTTAGAGTATCCATAAATTAGTTTACAACATCTAGGTCACAGAAATGGGTACAATGCTTAAATATGATATATCTGTGATTGTCACTCTAAAATGAAACTGTAGATGGGTGATTGAAGTTATTTTTATCCAATGACAGAACCTGATGTATCTAGGATAATTCACTTTATTCAGACATATATGGATCTCAGAATTAGTGTGTGTAAGCAGCGGGGGTGGGGGGTGTAGATGGTGCAGTGGTCTTGCCCCCATCAAAAAATTTTAAACAGTGTAACACAGATGTTTGAATGTCAGTGTTGGGTTTTCTATCCATTGCTTACTGATGACAATTATGAGTGTTAATCACATCTTCAAAACTCTGGTCATGACTGCCTCAAAAAATGCATAAACCTGGACTCTCGTTCAGTACTTTGTACTATTTAATACATGGTAAGGCAGTATCATTTTAATTTCACAAGAGCAGTAGTGGCATTTATATGTGTGTGTGTTTTGTGTGTGTGTGTGTGTGTGTGTGTGTGTGTGTGTGTGTGTGTGTGTGTGTGTGTGTGTGTGTGTGTGAGTGTGTGTGTGCGTGTGCACATGTGCATCTGCGTGTGCGTGTCTCTGTGTGTGTGTGTGTGTGTGTGTGTGTGTGTGTGTGTGTGTGTGTGTGTGTGTGTGTGTGTGTGTGTGTGTGTGTGTGTGTGTGTGTGTGTGTGTGTGTGTGTGTGTGTGTGTGTGCAGTTAAGAAGTTAAGTCAAATGCAGGCCGTGTGGAGATAGTTTGTATACAGAATGTGTGACTTGTATAGCATTTACATTTGTGGCGCTGAAATCATAAGATTGTATAAAGTTGCTTTTGAGGTGCACTGTTTTGATGCTGCTTCTATTGGGGTTCAGATGAGGGGCATAGTGGCGAAAGGTAGGCTTAGAGCTCATTTATTAGGTATGTGTGTGCAGTTTGTTGGTCTGTGCGTGATGTCTATCAGCTGCTAAGCCCTTGTATGGTATATGTGAGGTGTATATGAAGTACACTAGCAAGCCACCCATATGTAAGGTGTTAACACCATGTACCTGACTTGCACATCACTACCTATGACATTCATGTGTGGTAAAGACCTGGAACTGTTTATAGAAATCAAGTGAGACGTGCAAAATGTATGAGGTTTCTCTAAGTGCACAAGGAGCAATAATTATTTTTCAGGCTCAAATTGTTTCTGAAATCAGAACAGTGTATTTTCACACTGAGGAACTTAACATGCAGATGTACAATGATATAAAGAAATTAATCATCATTCTTCTTCCAACTATTTGAAAGGTTTACACAAGATGTATCAACAAAGAATGCAGTCGTGATTTTCAAGAGAATAAATTGTCGGCCACAAATCTTGTAGGTGATGGTAGGGTTTACACACATAGCAAGCTGCTTCCGAATATATCTTGGACTCAGAGAGACCTCAGCATTCATCCTCAGATTATAGCAGTCCTTTCTGGTAACCATTTGAAATGTGCTCTGCTAGACTGAGTCATTTCTTTCTCTCTTTCTTCTCTTTCTTTCTTTCTCTCTTTCTTTCTCTTTCTTTCTTTCTTCCTTTCTTTCTCTCTTTCTTCTCTTTCTTTCTTTCTTTATTTCTTTCTCTCTTTCTTCCTTTATTTCTCTCTTTCTTTCTTTCTTCCTGTATTTCTTTCTTTCTCTCTTTCTTTCTTCCTTTCTTTCTCTCTTTCTTCTCTTTCTTTCTTTCTTTCTTTCTTTCTTTCTTTCTTTCTTTCTTCCTTTATTTCTTTCTTTCTTTCTCTTTCTTTCTTTCTTCCTTTTTTCTCTCTTTCTTCTCTTTCTTTCTTTCTTTCTTTCTTCATTTCTTTCTCTCTTTCTTTCTTCCTTTATTTCTCTCTTTCTTTCTTCCTTTCTCTTTCTTTCTTCCTTTATTTCTCTCTTTCTTTCTTCCTTTATTTCTTTCTTTCTCTCTTTCTTTCTTCCTTTCTTTCTTTCTTTCTTCCTTCCTTTCTTTCTTTCTTTCTCTCTTACTTTCTCTCCTTCTCTTTCCTTCCTTTCTTTCTCTTTCTTCTCTTTCTTTCTTTTTCATTTCTTTCTCTCTTTCTTTCTTCCTTTATTTCTCTCTTTCTTTCTTCCTTTATTTCTTTCTTTCTCTCTTTCTTTCTTCCTTTCTTTCTTCCTTTCTTTCTCTCACTCTTTCTTTCTTTTTCTCTCTTCCATTCTTTCTTTCTCTCTCTTTCTTTCTCTTTCTCTCTTTCTTTGTTCTTTCTTTCTTCCTTTCTTTCTCTCTTTCTCTCTCTCTCTTTCTTTCTCTTCCTTTAATCCTCTTTCTTTCTTTTTCTTCCTTCCTTCCATTCTTTCTCTCGTTCTTTCTTTCTCTTCCTTTATTTCTCTCTCTCTCTCTTTCTTTCTATTCCTTCCTCTTTCTTTCTTTCTTTCTTTCTTTCTTTCTTTTCTCTCTCTTTCTTTCTTTATTCCTTCCTTTCTTTCTTTCTTTCTTCCTTTATTTCTTTCTTTCTCTCTTTCTCTTTCCTTCCTTTCTTTCTCTCTTTCTTCTCTTTCTTTCTTTATTCTTCCTTTCTTTCTTTCTTCTTCCTTCCTTTTTTTATTTCTTTCTTTCTCTCTTTCTTTCTCTCTTTCTCTTTCCTTCCTTTCTTTCTCTCTTTCTTCTCTTTCTTTCTTTTTCATTTCTTTCTCTCTTTCTTTCTCTCTATTTCACTCTTTCTTTCTTCCTTTATTTCTTTCTTTCTTTCTCTCTTTCTTCCTTCCTTTCTTTCTTCCTTTCTTTCTCTCACTCTTTCTTTCTTTTCTCTCTTCCATTCTTTCTTTCTCTCTCTTTCTTTCTCTTTCTCTCTTTCTTTGTTCTTTCTTTCTTCCTTTCTTTCTCTCTTTCTCTCTCTCTTTCTTTCTCTTCCTTTAATCATCTTTCTTTCTTTTTTTCTTCCTTCCTTTCTTCTTTTCTTCATTTCTTTCTTTCTCTCTCTTTCTTTCTTTATTCCTTCCTTTCTTTCTTGCTTTCTTTCTTTCTGTTTCTTCCTTCCTTCCTTTCTTTCTTTCTTTCTTTCTTTCTTTCTCTTTCTTCCTCTTCCTTCCTTTCTGCCTTTCCTTCTTTCTTCCTTTCTTTCCTTCTCTTTCTTTTTTCTTTCTTTCTTTCTCTTTCTTTCTCTTCCTTCCTTTCTTTCTTTTTCTTCCTTTCTTTCTCTCATAGGTTCATAGGTAGGTACTAGGCTATCTGCCCGAGGGCATTTATAAGCCTAGCCAGAATGTGTTGGCTTTCGCCTCCCTTTTAAATTAGTTTCCTGGGCCTCTGTCTAGCAGGGCTGTTGAAGTGATCCCTTGGGTGAATTTACGATTTCCCATCCACTCGTCAAGATTTCTCTTAAAGAGTGTCAGTGAGGGGCTTTGCCTAACATAAACTGGGATTCTATTCCAGAGCAAGGGGAGTCTCTGGGACAGGAATCTATCCCTCCAGCATGTCCTGTTTATTGTTGTGCTGAGGTTTAATTCACTGGAGCATGTGGCACTAAGAGATTTGGTTTTCTTGAGGTGGAACATGTCCATTAATTCCGGGTTGGACATGGCCTTATACGTCAGGCAGAGATCACCTCAGAGCAGGCGGTAAGCAACTGAGTAGAGATGGAGTTTCTTTAATCGAGCTGCATAGGGCATCTGTTTGAGGCCCATGATCCTCTTGGTGAGGTACTTCTGTGGTCTTTCAAGCTGTTGCAGGTGTCGAGTATGGTACATTCCAAATGGGGCATTGTACTCTATTATGGACCTAATGAGTGATGAGTAGAGGGGCACAATGACCTCTCTTGATCTAGATGTGAACCCTTTCGTGATTAGGTGGGCTACATAGAAGGAATTTCTAACCACTTTAGCAATGTGATTATCAAAGGAGAGGTTGCTATCTACCTTGGTCCCCAGGTCCCTAATTACATCTTCCGTACTTAGTGTATTACCACCTATGTGATAATTCGTGGGAACTTTGTTTTTCCCAAAGGGGATGACTATGCATTTTTTAGTATTTAGCTTGAGGCCATGGTTCTGACACCAGGTATCTGTCTCTGTGAGACCCTTCTGGAGGATGTCTGTGTCAGCCGGAGAGTCGATTATGGTCCCCAGTTTGCAGTCATCTGTAAACTTGGTCAACCATAGTCCTCCCGTGCTTGTCTGTACCTCAGAGAAGTATATACCGAACAGGAGTGGCCCCAGGACCGAGCCCTGTGGGATGCCATTTGTAACTGGTTTAGAGTCGGACATGGCACCCGCAACTCTGACCATGTGTGTTTTATCTGTGAGCCCGTTGGCAACCCATCTTGTGACATAGGAGTTAGTGTTCAAGCTGGTGAGCTTATCTATGATGTCAGAGTGGGGAATGGTGTCGAAGGCCTTGGCAAGGTCCAGGTAAGCTGTGTGGACTACCTTTCCTTTATCTATGGCCTTGGTAACTTCTTCAAAGAAGTCAACTAGGTTTAGAAGGCAGGATCTACCTTTAACAAAGCCGAACTGGGTAGGGTCCAGTGTCTGGACATTCCCAATGTCTCTGTTTATGAGATCCATGATGATTTGTTTCATAGCTTTGCAGACCAGGCTAGTCAGGCTTATAGGGTGATAGTTCCTAGGTTCTGTTGTGGCACCACCTTTGTGGAGCAGGATGACGCCATTCTTTGGGTACATAGCCTGTGGTAAGGCTGAGTCTGAACAGTGAATTTAGGTGAGGGTTTAGTTTATTTTGGAGCTTGTGTAAGATGCAGCCTGGGATACCATTCAGTCCCATTGATGCTGTGTTTTTAGCTTTGGAGAGGGCTGTTTTTACCTGCATGTCTGTGAAGTCTGGGGCTCTGCATTCTTCTGGAATGGACACGGGCCCTTTTGGGGGTGAGGGGGGGGGTAAAGTTTGCACCGAACCTGTCAGCCAGGATGTTGGCAATGTCAGTTGGTTCAGTGTATTTTTTGCCATTTTGCACTGGCTCAGAGCAAATCTGAGATTTGCCACCTAGATTCTTGACATTGTTAAAGAAGACTTTGTGATTATCTTTAGAGTCTTTGGCAATTATTCTTTTGAAACTGGCCTTGGATGATTTCATGAGGGATCATAGACTCTTGCTAATATTGATCAGTGATGCCTTTCTTTTTTTGGGATTTTGCTCTATCATGTAATAGTTTCCTCCTTCTGTTGTATAACTTTTTTATGGCTGGGGACCACCAGACTGGTTTCCTCTTTTTGGAGGAGTGAGTCTTGGTTTTACTTGGGATGGCTCGATCCATGCATTCCTCTAGGTGCTCATAGAATGCATTTGTAAAGGATTCTGCGGTTTGGGCAGCATTATCCTTTAGCAAGGGGGCTTTGAAACGTTCCACCTCGGTCTTGAGAAGTGTGAAGTTGGCTTTTGAAAAGTTTTTCACTGTGGTTTCCTTGATCGGGGGTGGGGTCGGGATGCGGATGTCCAGTGTGATTCGTTTATGATCTGATCTTACCAGCGAGGGGTTTACCTCTGGTGTGGAGCCCTGATCCCCCATGCTGGTGATGATCAGGTCCAATATGTTGTCACCTCTTGTGGGCGTGGTGACTAGCTGTTCCAGGGCGTTTGAATTTATAAACTCTAGGAAGCATTGGGCAAAGGGGTTTGCACTTGAGTAGTTATCCCAGTCAATGTTTGGGTAGTTGAAATCTCCCTATATCATGGTGTTAGGTAAGACCTTTATATTTTCCAATGTTCTCAGGAATGCTGAGTGGGGGTCCTGAGACAAGGTAGGTGATATGTAGCAAGCTACGATCTGAAAAGCAGCTTTGCCCACCGTTAGTTGCACATGGATGGTCTCCAAGGCCTTGTGCTGTGCTACTAACCTGGAGGTGTGGGTATCCTTTATGAAAATGGATACACCGCCCTCCTTTTGTATTTCAGTCCGGGTTCTGGGGCTGGAAGGTATGGTATGAGTTGTAGCCTGGTAGTGCTGGGGTGCTCTCTGGAACCCTGAACCAGGTTTCTGATACTGCACAGATATCAATTTTCTCCATGCTAAGGAGTGCCTCGAGTGGGTGCATTTTGAGGTTTAGACTTCTGGCATTGAGTAGCATTACCCTCAGTTTTTGGTTACTTGTGTTGTTTATGGAGGTGGGTTTGTCTTTTGAGCCTTGCCTAAAAAAGGCACTATGGGGGTGGCAAGAGCCTTGGCCAGTATTCAAAAGCATAAGGACGACAGGTGCAAGCCATCTCTGGCAAAGCAGTGTGGTTTGTCGAGCATGTCATCCCAGGCTGACAGACACTGGATCCCCATTGAACGACACCGATAGCTTAGCCAATTGTTAAAACTGATCATTTTTTCTTTGTATAGTGCCATCATTCTTGGTCAGGGCAAGATGCTACTCAGGGTCAGGGTCATACCGGCCTGGGCTACATGATCAGAGAGCTCCTCTATGTCTCTTTTCATGTAGTCCAGGGAGGCATGTCTCAGGTCGTTCACACCAACATGTACAATGACAGAGTCATATTTGTACTTGTTTTGGAGTGACCTGAGTGCATGTGTTATGTGGCGCTTCCTGGCACCCGACAGACAGCTTACAGTAACCTTCTCCTTGTTCAATCTAGTGAGTGGAACGTCAGTGTGCCTGACAATAGAGTCACGTATTACTAGTGTATTGGGTGTGTTGTTAAGCCTTAAGGGCTGTGGTTGCATGGCACACTGACTTTGTGAAGTATATGGTATGTGGTTGTTGTTTGAAGGTGGAAGTTGCTTGGATGTCTGCTTTGGAGGTCTCTGCTGCTTAGGCAGATTTTTATTTAGAGTCTCTGAGTATGTTTTTGTGTATTTATTTGTGTTGTTTGCTGGGACATGTATGACTGGTGCATGTGAGACTGGAAGTGTTGTGCAAGTGCTTCCCTTCTCCTCCTGACTGGCTGTTCCAGCCTTGGGATGAGAGAGCTTGGCCTCCAGTTTGGCTGTATAGTTGCATCTCTCACATACATTTGTGTTTGTTGGAAGGAGGAGAGGGTTGTCTGTGTACATGAGGCAATTGTAACATTGCCTCAAGATTCCCAGATTCACCAGCTGGACTGGAGAGTATACCTGAAACTGCCCTTTGGACATGCCTGTATGGGTAAATGAACTGATTTACTGATTGTCTGGTAGGGACAAATAGAGAGCCTTGTACTACTGTATAGTAACAGGGAGGTGTAGTGTTAGCGTTTATTAGTGCTTACTGAGAGCTTGGAGCAAGTGCTGGGCTTTAAAAGGAAAGTTAGAGTGCTTTATTTGAGAGTTTGACTAGTTCTAAAGGAAAAATTGAAGAGCAGACTTCGTGGAGCCTGGAATAGTTTAACCCTAGCTAACCGGCGCTGCGCTGTACACAAAACTGCACAAAACCACGCAAATGCGGGTTTTAAGGCAGGGAGATGAAAGAGACAGGAATTAGCCCAAAATGGCCAATAAACTACTAGTTGCTGGGCTGAGACCACTCCTCCAGGGACAGATAGGCTGTTCAAAGCTCCCCACTCTCACTGATGAACAGAGAAACTTCCTCCTATCCAAGTAAGGATATGGGCAACACAGGAACTTATACCACAGCCCTGAATTCAGCAGAACCTGAAAACTGGACTAGACTAGCTTAAAAAAGGCAGGAAACAAGATTTTTTTGTTTTTTTCTTTTTTTTGGCAGAAAGATACAATAAACTTTCACAAAAACACTTTAAATGCTTGTAACAGGCTAGCACACTTTAGTGTGTAGCCTACAACAGTTAAACAGCACAAAAAACGACTTAAACGACTTTAGAAAAGTGCTAACAGCAAAAAAAAACAGTTTAGTATGTCTTTCTCTCTTTCTTTCTTTCTTTTATTTTACATTTGTTAACTGGGATTGACTGACAGAGCAAAAGCCCCTTTTCAGCATAGGCCCGAGGAGAAAAGCTCTAAAACATAGTTACAACAATATAACCGTTACAAACACAGTTAACATTATAATCATTCATAATAAGACTTGTAGAACAGTTATCATATATATGCAGTTACAATTATCTATAAAAATGTTATGAAGAATACTGCAGTAGAAGGAAAGGCGATAGTGTTAGGTAAAAATGATAAAGTAGACGTTTAAGTTGTAAATGTTTTGGTATAGAGGAGAAGAAATTATGGTAAGACAGAGGAAGTTAGGTTTGTTATTTAGTGAAGGTATATGTAAGGAGGTTGAGAACAGGTAAAAATCCAGTGACTTTTTAAGTACTCTTTAGTGGATAGTTTGAATACTTTGGGATGTGAAAGTGATCTAACTTCTTGTGGGAGTTTGTTCTAAGCAATAGAGATATGGTAGCTTATGTAATGGCTCCTTTTTTGGACTTGGGCTTGTAGATTTGAAAAAGGACTTGGGTGGAGCTTCTGAGTAGTCTGAATGGGACATAGTGGGAGATTATGGTGCATAGTGCTAGACAGTAAGATGGTGAATAAATAATGGATTGTATAATTTGGAGCAGAGAGAGGGAAAGGAGGTGTTGTAGTATGAGCCAGTTTAGATGTTTGAGGGAGATACAGTGGTGAGATTTGTAGGTTTGGTGTGCAGCAAATCTGGCTATTTTGTAATAGGTTGATTTGAGTTTGGCAAGTAAGGTGGAGATACGATTTGTGAGTATTCGGGAGCAGTATGTTAGGCATGGCAGAAGATAAGCATGTGTGAATGTAGTTCTAGATTCAGGGATTAAGAATCTTTTTATTTCTGTAGAGAAGTCCTAGTTTTTGATGGGTTTTTCTGATACAGTTATTTATATGGAGGTCGAATTTTAGCTGATCATTAATGGTTACACCAAGGAGTTTAGTACTAAAGTCAGCAACTATGAGAGTGTGATTTAGTGATTTTATTTGAAAAGTAGATTTGATATGAGTAACAGTTTTGGGGAGAAAGAATAAGTTTGTTTTTTGGGGGATTAAGGTTTAGCTAATTATTGGTGAGCCCAGTTTCAACTGAGTTGAAAGAAGACCTGGGTAACTATTAGAAGTTCAGAGGTTGAGTTATCAATGGTGATAACTGTGGAGTCGACTGCATATTGGACTAATGAGAACTGTGGACAAGAGGAGTAGAGTGAGTTGGTGAAGACATTGAAAAGTAGTGGTCCAAGGAACACCCATTTTCACTGGAAGGGGAGATGATAGTGAGGAGTGCCATCTTACCAACTGCTGTCAGTCAGTGAGATAGCTGGAGAACCATGCTATTGTTAAAGTAGAGAAGCTGAAATAAGAGAGTTTATTCAGTAGCAGAGGATGTGAAACAGTGTCGAAGGCTTTTGAGAGGCCAAGGAATAACCATGAGAAAAGTTTATGATTATCTCTACCTATAGAAATGGTGTTGAGAAAGGAAAGTAGAATGGTAGTGGTACTATGGGTCGGACCCCATGCTGAGTGGGAGTGAGAACTGTGCCCTGTATAAGATATTGCATTACTTGTGTATGTATACAGTTTTATAAGACTTTAGACAGGGAGGAGAGGGCAGCAATTGGTCTTGAAGTTTGAGAGTTCTGTGGAATTGCCACCTTTGTGAATAGGTATGGTGTAGAATTGTTTCCAGATAGCAGGTACTTTAACTTCAGCGATGGAATGGCTGATTAAAATAGATACTGGCAAAGCAATAGAGGGAGCAGCTATCTGAAGAAAGTAAGATGGGATACTGTCAACAGAAACAGAGCAGGGTTTTAGTTTAGTAAGAAAGGTTTTGATGTAAACAGTAGGGACTGCTTTAAGGAAAAAAAGAGCTTGCAGAGTTGGCTGTGGGTGGAGGTTCTAAGCAATTTGGAACATTGTTACTGGAGTATTTTAGGTTAGGACTGAAAAGTTTGGCTATTGACTGAATGAAATAGGTGTTGAAGGAGTTAGCAGTCATTTTGGGAGATTTGTCAGGAGATGGATTAGGTGAAGTAGGATGATTACCAGGATGAAGTATTTGGTTTATGACATTCCAGAATTTTTTTGGATCTGATTTTAGGGCAGCTGGCGGGTTATAGCAGAACTCTTTTTTTATCTTTATCAATAATTTTTTTTCATCACGTTATGAAATGTGGACACTGATTGGACAAAACAACGGCCTTACATATACCAAGTACGACATGCCATTTCTCAGAATATTCCCTTTTCTCCATGGTATGGCAATCATAGACTTGGTATATATAAGTTTGGGGGGTGCAGGGGAGGCTTACACATGATGACAGTTGCCCTACAGCTGCTGTGATCTTTCTGTCAATCTGTTCCATCTAGCTTGTCAGAAGGTCATTAGTTTTATTCTCACTCCAGGTGCCTGGATTGCTGACATTGCGGTACAGCATTAAGAGGTGCTGTCCTTCAGCTGAGATATTAAAACAAGATCCCATCTGCTTCAGCTGGTGGTAGTGTAGATGGATGTAAAATATACTACCACACCTGTCCAAAAGAGTAGGGAAGTTCCCCAATACCCTGGCCAAATGTCCCCAGTAGTTTAAATACTACCTTAGGTCTCTATTGAAATGAGTCAACTAGCCTAGTGGGTCTAACTCAGTCAACAAAAGATAAATAAAAAAATAAACAAATAAGTTCAGCATACAAATGAAACAATGAGCAAATATAATTAATAGAGAAAAAAAAAACAAATGTGGGTTAATTTAGTAGTAAACATGGAAGGTAACCAGAAGGTAAATACAGATGGTGAAAGTAGAAATGGTACGGGGAGGGTGGAGTTTGGTTATATATCCGGTGGAAAAGCACTTGCAGTCAAATTCTTGATGGAGATGGCTTTTGAGTTGAACTCTGATAGTGGAAAAAAAGGAAATGTCTCTTAAGTGAGGGAGACAATTTTGTTTTGGCGGGTCTCAAATAAGGACATCAATTAGAAGCAGTTCATTTTATTACGGAGTTTGGCAGCAAACCACCTGGGTTAAGTAGTTTGAAAAGAAGAGAACCTAGGAATAGCTGAGTTACATACGTGACTGAAAGCCATCTGGCTTTGGAGAGGATGGTACAGTGGTGTTGCATGGGGGGGGGGGGGCTTGGAAATGAATTGGTTTTCAATTGACTGTTGAGTGGAAGAATATTTTTAGAGTTTGTGGCTGCCTATTGCAGCTCCAGCTGGTCTGCAGAAAAAGGGAGATATTTTCCAAGACCAGAATAAATGAAACATGTTTCTCCTGATGTTTTCATTGTGGTTCTGGAAGTTAAGGAAGTGGTCCAGCCATAAGCCTAGGTATTTAAATGATGTGACCATATCTACTGGGGTACCATTGAGATTTGTGATGCTGAAATTTTTAAGAGCGTTTTTTTTTTTTTTTTTTTCATTTTTGTGAGGATCCAACAAGCATACTTTTTGTTTTGGTAGGGTTTAGGTATAGCTTATGGTAAATAAGTGTAGTATTAAGGGAGTGGAAGTGACACAAAGCTGGGTTTGATTTGTTAAATGTGAGGGACTGGATGGAAGGATTACCATGACATTTGCATAAAGAGTGACAAGAAGGTTAGAGAGGTCAGATGGTAGTTTAGAAATGAACACTGAAAATAACAGGGATGAGTATGAATTTCTGGGTCACGTTTTTGGTAAGGAGAGCTGGAGGTGGTAGGGGTGAGCTGATTCTGACTGTGAAGTATCTATTTGTTAATAAATCATGGAACGAACGAACACTATTGGAGTTAACTTTGATTAATTGTATGGAGGGATAGAGGAGGAGGAGGTGGACAATACAGTGAGTAACTTTGGTAAGGCCAATGGACAGTGCTGCTGGAAAGGTTTCCTTTATCCATGTTGAGAAGAATCTCATTTGTAAGTGACCACAGTACTGTGTCATTATGCTCTGACCAGTCCAGAATGCATGTTGTTTAACAGATAGTGCTGTTGGATGCAAGTCAACAGTTGGCTGTAGGTTATCTTTTGCAATCATTTTCCCAAGAGTGGGTAGAATAGAGATGTGGTAGAAGCGAAATACATTATCTGCGTAATGTTGCTTGGGAAAGGTTTGACAAGACAGTTTTCCATATTTCTCACATTGTGTTTTGTGTTAAGCAGAGATTATAAATGTGGAGAAGAGATGTGGTGAGAACGTCTTTGAGGGAAGAGATGAACCAGGGGAGCAGGTTGTCTGCTCCAGGGGTGAATCCGGGGGTATGAAGGTATGCTGTCTCATTATTTATTTATTTATTTTATTTATTTACATTTGTTGACCGGGAGTGTCCGACTGGACGTAGGTCCATTTTCAGCGAAGGCCTGGGGAGAAAAGCTCCACAGTTAAAATAAACAGACAGTAGTTACATTGGATTACATAGCGATTAACAATTTAACATAGCAATTAATTACAAACATAGTTACAGATGAAGAACATAGTACATCAGTAGACAACTAGAATCTTTATCTGTGAAGTACATAACAGACATTAACAAATGTTACAATAAGAATTTTCTACTGTATAATAAGTACTAGGCTTATAAGCATCCGAGCTTGCAAAAATCAAGGTAGTTAGTGGGGTGGAAAGAAAAGTAGTGGTTGGATGGGGTGGGTGATATTAGAGTGGGAGTTGCAAGGGCATAGTCAGCATGTTTATAGGTGCACTTTCAGTAAAGTTTTGAAGTGGGTGTATGATGGTACGGAGGTAATTGTGGGTGGGAGGGAGTTCCATAACTTGGCTATGGCGCAAGAGAATAGTGCTTCACCAGCAGAGTTATTGGCTTTAGTGATCTGCAAGTGATTTTTGTTGCTGGATCTTAGTAGTCTGGTGGTGCGATAGGGTTGGAGTAGATTCTGGAGTGATGGGACATTTAGTGGATGGTTTACTAGTTTGTGGGCGAGTGATAGTTGATACCATTGAAGGAGGTGAGGGAGTTCAAGCCAGCCCAGTTCAGCAAGTGAAAGACAGTGGTGACTACAGTAGGATGCCCCTGTGGCGAATTTGGCAATTTTGTTGTAGCAGGTCTCTAGCTTGTTTAGATTGCATTGCCTTAGGTTGGTATATATTGGAGATGCATAAAGTAGGGTGGAGATAAGGTGGGAATTTGCTATTGAAATCTTTGCTGTTTTGGTGAGAAGTTGCTTATTTCTGTATAACACTCCTAGTTTTTTGTGGACTTTTTTTATGGTCATGGATATGTGAATGTCAAATTTTAGTTTATTTTCTATTTCCACTCCTAGCAATTTGGTGTGTTCAGTTGGGTATATAGTGGTGTTGCCTTTTGCTGTGATGTTAAAGTGAGAGTTGTTTTGAGTATGTTTGGTGGGTTGGAAGATGAGTAGTTTAGTTTTGTTGGGGTTGAGTATTAATTGGGCATCGGATAACCAAGTTTCAACACAGGAAAAGGCTTCCTGTGTGACTTTTTGCAGTCTGGGTAGGGACTGGGCTGAGCAGATGATGGTTGAGTCATCTGCGTATTGTATGAGTGTGCCATGTTTGGTGGCAGAGGCTAGATTATTGGTGAAAACAGAGAAGAGTAGGGGTCCAAGGATGGATCCTTGGGGAACCCCTATGGAGACAGGTAGTTGGGGAGATATGGGCCCATTACCATAAGTATATAGATATGTGGTACTTCTTTCTTGTTCCATTTCTATTAACCTCTTATTTCACAACCTTGTATGAAACCCAAAATCTGTTATTGCTCTCAACTTCTACGACTGAGACCAATACTATTGGAATTAAATTCACTAACTATTATCATGTTCATGGTACTTGGGAGGATGCAACCTCCTGCTCGCTGCTACCTCATCCAATTACCTCAAAAAGAAATATAAGCCCCAAACTGAAGCATACTTACAAAATTGTAGATAAATTCCTAAAACTTATCTCCAAATTCAGACTTAATCTGCTACCACATGGGGATATACACCCCAACCCTGGCCCTGCCAGCATTGACCAGCATTCCTCTCCTTGCATTGACCTTAGTTCCAATCCTATTACTGCCCGCCTTACTAATTCTCTTCTTACCTGTCATCTGAACATCAGAAGCATCAACAACAAGGTACATGAACTTCATGCAGTACTGGTAGACCTTTCCCCAGAGATCTTGTGTCTAACTGAAACTTGGTTAAAACCCACAACTACCGACAATGAAATACTAATCCCTGGTTATAATATACATAGGAGAGACCGAGTCCCCAGGAAAGGAGGTGGGGTAGCCATACTCTATAAATCCGATCTAATTGTATCTATTGATGTTATGCAACCACCTCAAATTAACAATGCAGAAATACTTATTTCCAAGCTTCAGATTAACAGCAATAAATTTATCTATATAATTTGTATGTATATTCCCCCAGGAAATAATATAGATACTCTCGAAGCCACCCTTCACTGGATATCAACTCATTTCCCTCAAGAGACCTTAGTTCTCGGAGACTTTAATATAGATTGGACTACCTGTTCCCCTTTAGCTCCTTCTACACACATTAATCTATACTCTTTCAAGCAAATTATTAATATTCCCACCAGGATAGGCAAATATAACCAGAAAGACAGTATACTTGACTGGGTGCTAATTAATAGTCATCCTGACCTTTATACATCTGGCACCCTCCCTGATAGCCTAAGTGACCACCATCTCACCTACATAATTAAGCACAAAATAGCCATTCCAAAGCAACTCACACTAAGAGCTGTTAGAAATAAAAAGAAATTTGACTTAACCAAATTTCAACTAGAATTAAATTCCTGTAACTGGACAATACTAAAATATCTACCCTTAGATGAAGCAGTGCTATACTTTAACAAAAAATTCCTAGAAATTCTCAATTTTCATGCTCCCATTCGTTCAAAGAAAACCAAAACTGTAGATGTTCCTTGGCTTTCAAAAGAAACAAGGCAGAAAATTAATCTCAGAAATAAAGCTTGGTCTGTTTGGCGTACTACTAAACTCCCTCCTGACCAAATTAAATATAGACAACTTAGGAATGAAACTAAAAGACTAATATTACTAGATAAAAGACAATACTATTGTAAATTGCAAACTGAACACCAAAACTGTCCACAAAAATTCTGGGCTGGACTAAATAAACTTCTTCACCCTGGTTGCACTACTACCCCTGTCCCTGCTACACTCATTGATAAATCCCCTGACGTAGTCTCCAATAGCTTTAACCGCTTCTTCACTGAGACAATTCAAACTCTGTCTAATCAACTGCCACCCAGCTCCCATACCCTTGACTCTCCCACCTACAAAAATACTCCCCTATTTACCTTTCAACCTGTAGCAACTTCATTCATTTGTAAATTAATCAAAAAACTAAAACCCTCCACACTCTCAGCTGATCAACTCCCAGCTGAATATTTGCAAAAAACAGCTGAGGCCATTGCCTACCCTGTGTCAATTCTCATCAATCGCTCCTTAGCAGAGGCCAAAATCCCCGATATCTGGAAGATATCTTATGTAATTCCTCTCCACAAAGGTGGCACTTCCACAGAGCTCTCTAACTATAGGCCCATATCTATACTTTCCCCTCTAGCAAAGATAATGGAAAAATGTGCTCAGAAACAGTTCATGCAACACCTACTCGTCAACCAACTATTGGCTGATACCCAACATGGTTTCAGACCTCTCCATAGTACTACCTCAGCCCTTCTTGTCTTCTCAAATACCATAAACACCTATCGAAATAATAATAATATCTCATCTGCACTATTCCTGGATCTGTCCAAAGCCTTCGATATGGTGGATCATAAACTTCTAATCAACACATTGCCTTCACTTTGTCTGGATACCATTGCCATACAATGGTTTAGTTCCTATCTATCTGGCAGAAAACAAGCAGTTTTATGGCAGACCAAACTCTCTAAGTTACTACCCAATACATTGGGAGTCCCTCAAGGATCTATTTTAGGGCCACTGTTATTTTCCATCTTTATCAATGATCTGCATACAGTCATACCTAATGCCAGTTGTATACAATGCAGAGCGACTCCACGTTGATATGCTCTGGTACAACCCCCTCAGAGTTACAATTATTAACCCAGTCTACTTTTAGCAAAATAGAAAACTGGCTCTCTAGTCGTCGCTTGATACTTAATCCTAAAAAAACAAAAATGTTGTTGTTTCCACCGACTAAAAGGTCTTGCTCTATCAACTTTACTATCCAAGCTAAGGATGGGACCATAATTTCTCCGGACCTTTCGACAAAATTATTAGGGGTAACCATAGACAACAATCTAAAATTTGATATACACGCAAACCAAATGATTAAAACCATAAATAAAAAGCTAGGCTCGTTATATAGAATAAATAGCTTCTTGACCCCCCAAGCCAAAATTGCCATTGCCCAGACTCACCTTCTCTCATCACTCTTGTACTCGTCCCCCTTACTTCACAACATAAGTAAACTGTCATGAACAAGCTCTCCAATTGCTACAATCATATCGCTAGGTTTGTTACTGGGTCACCATATAGGACCCATCATTGTACCAACTTAGCCAAGCTCAATTGGATTGAGCTACCGAACCTAATCTCTTACAACCTACTAGTCCTTACCCACAAAATTATATACAACCCCGAATACACTCCTTCACTCAAAATGCTGCTTCCCCTTTGTAACAACCCACGGCCATTAAGGTCATCCAACCGTCTCCTAATCCAAACATTCAAAACTAACAACTCAGCTGGTGACTCCCTTCTCACCAACTCTGCAGGGAAAATTTGGAACAAACTTCCCCCTGATATTACCTCTCTCTCCACTTTAAGTCAATTTAAAACTAAGCTAAAAACACACCTGGGTTCAATGCGAACTTGCCATTGCCTAAACCCGGGATAATTAACTCTCTGTTTGACTAAAAGCCCGAGCACCTGGCTAATATCCTACATTTCCTTATTATCCTAATCTTACTTACATCCAAGATAAATTGATGGAATAACTTATTGTGTTCTAGTTTAATATGTATAATTTTACACTGTGATATAAATGTTTTTTGTTACATGTTCTGGAGCTTTTCTCCCCGGGCCTCCGCTGAAAATGGACATATATCCAGTCGGATCCTCCCGGTTAACAAATGTAAAATAAAAATAAAATAAAAAATATGTCATTCTGCCATACAACGGATTGTTGGCGGTCAGACAGGTAACTCTGAAACCAGTTGGTGATTGATTGAGATAAGGATAGGTTATTGAGGACAGAGATGAGTTGTTTGTGTGGGACCATGTCAAATGCTTTAGATAGGTCTAGGAAAGTAGCAGAGGAGAGATAGCCATTGTTTTTATGCTGAAGGACAGTGTTAGTAAAGGAGAGTAAGGCAGTGGTGGTGCTATGGTTTGGTCAGAAACCATGCTGAGTATTGGAAAGGAGGTTGTTAGTAAGGAGGTAGTCTGAGACCTGAGAATGTATGCATCTCTCTAGTATTTTGGAGAGTGGAGAGAGAATAGCTATGGGGCAGTAATTGGCTAGTTCTGTGGAAGGGTCGCCTTTGTGGAGGGAATTATATGTGATACTTTCCACAGTGTGGGAACATAACTTTCTGACAGAGATCGGTTAATCAAGATGGATACTGGGTAGGCCAGAGCATCAGCTGCGATTTGTAAGTATTCACTTGGGAGGTTGTCTGCTGCTAGTTTGGTGGGCTTAAGTTTAGTTAAGAGTTTTTTATGTTGGAGGTAGGTACAGGAGAAAAAGAGAAGGCAGTGGGGAGATTACTAGTTGAAGGTGTGGGTTTGAGGGGAGGGGGGTTGTGTTGTTTAGCTAGTGATAGTATGGTTTGTGTGAAGTGTGTGTTGAATGAGGTAGCAATATTTTTGGAGGAGTGAGCAATGTTAGGAGGAGGGGTACTGACTTTACCTGGGTGGAGGATGGAGTTTATGGAGGAGCAGAATTGTTTGGGGCTGTGTTGGGAGGAGTCTAGGGCAGACTGGTAGTATTGGAATTTGTCCTGTTTCATTAGCTTTTTGACTCTATTGCATAGTTCTAGGAATTTCTGTCTAGTTGTGGGGGTTCTGGTTATGCACCAGTGCTCCCAGGCTTTATCCCTGTTTTTCATTTCTGACTTAGTGGTTTTCTGTAGCCATGGGGAGGGTTGTGCTTTCATTCTGGAACGTCTTATGGGGGCATGGTAATTAAGGATGCTCAGGAAGGTAGTATTAACAAATTAAACTGCGTCATCAAGACTGAGGTACTTTAGGGGATGTCAGTTACATTCTTTGAGGGATGAGATGAATGCGAGTGGGTTAAAGTTTGGTTTTTATGTATTTGATGGTAGATGACAGGTTTAGCTTGGTATAGGTATTTTTTGAGTAGGACTGTTGGGGAGTGATCAGTGAGGCTATCTGATAAGCAGCCTGTTATATATGACTGGGGGCTCTTACTGACTAGTATCCAATCCAGGGTAGTGTGCTTGCTGGAGTTTTTATTTATCCTGGTTAGCGACTGGACTAGTTGGGTGAAGCCATGAAGGTTTATATGAAGGGTTGGATTGTTGCCAGAACAGGATTGCCAGTCAATATTGAAATCACCTAAAATGATAGTTTCTTGGGGAGATGGTGGGTAGACCAGCTGAGGAGGTTTTCTAGTGGAGGGATGTTTTGGCCAGGTGGGAAGTAGCATCCAATTATGTTGATGGTTTTGTTTTGGTTTATTTTGAGGTTGGTATATATTATTTCTTCATTGCCTATTTGTGGAGCTGATGATTTTAAGATCTGGATGTTTAGATGCTGTTTAAATATTATAGCTACACCGCCTCCTTTCTTGTTTAGCCGGTCTACTCTTAGTATGCCGTAACCAGTAGGGAGTATTTGCTCACTGGTAATGTGAGGTTTTAGCTAGGTTTCTGTCAGGATGACTATATCTGGGGAGTACAAATCTATGGTGGCATGCCATTCATGGACTTTGTTGGATATACTTCTAATATTTAGGCTTAGTAGAAGGAAGTCACTTGGTTTTCTATGGGCTGTGATATGGGAGAAGTTGTGGTTTCTAGTCTGATTATGAGGATTGTGGTTGGAGATGGTCTCACAGGGGATCAAGGACTCTGTGAGTGATTTTTTTTGAAAAAACAGAGGAGGTTAAAAGCTAAGGATAGATGCACTGGGTGAGATGAGCGTAAGGTACAGATTGTGCCACAAAAAAGGTGGCTGAATTCCAAGAAAAAGTCACAGGCTGAGAGTTGGCCTTGTGAATTCTGGAAGATGTTAGGGAAAGAGGTTGGAGCTGAAGATTTCACCACTGTGGGAAGGTTTACTTCCTTCAGAATTGCTCAGATGTACCATCAGAGTAAGAAAAATACATTTTACAGTGTTTTATTTACCAGTGATATGATGGGTTTCATGATGGTTTTTCACCCCTACTGGAGACTTCACCTAACAGCAAATCAAGGCATATTACAGAGAGATGCACACAATCATGCCTAATAAGCAGCTAAACAGGGTACGTCTACTACTGCTCAGGCATTCATTTCTAAAATGTCTTTTATGGGGATATGCCGAAGGCCATAGAAATGGTTTGGTGTAGAATAGCTTTTATTTAAAACATCAAAACATACAGATAAGCTTCACCTGAAATTTATCATGGTCCTACATACATCAGCTGAACTAATTTATACACTGTAGCACTGAAGGTCTGTGTTCTTCCTACACTGACCTTCAAGCACCGTAGATTGTTTTATGTGGAGCAATTATAGCGCATGGGCAAGATAGCAGCCACCATGTATGGTCCTGCTGTGCGTGGCCATGCTTCACTCTGTTACCAAACACTCCACCTACCCCTACATCATTTCCTTTATAGTTTCAAATCACACCCCATCTCATTTAGCTGGCTCCATATTGTAATTCCTAGACTCATAACTGTAAGTCCCGAAATTATGAAAATGAATGTACTAGAATGTAGGAGAACAGTGAATGACAAAATCTTTGTTCTGTTTTTAAACTTAATTTTTGCATGAGACAACCCCCTTCTGATCCCCTACCAATATAGAGGCAAGCTCAATATCTATTTATAGCGCTATGTATATATATATATATATATATATATATATATATATATATATATATATATATGTATCTATATGTATCTATATGTATCTATATGTATCAAGCTGTCTTTTTATCTGTCTATCTGGGTTCCTATCAGTTGATTGAATTTTCAGAAACTTGAACTCCGTGTGGCAGAAACCATATAATCAAGGTTTTGAAAACTCAAAGCTTTTGAATAGAAATCATAGTACAGTGAGGACAGGAAGAAATTTACCCTTTTCCTCACTGCAGTCTCGGAGTTGGCATATATAATTTCTATTGGGTTGGGGGGGTAGATTTTTTTTTTGATGTTCAAGTTTTCAGAAACTGGATCTTATTGTTTCTTCAATTTTCTTTTGAGTTTCTGACATAGACCCATTTATCTATCAATATATACATATATATATATATATATATATATATATATATATATATATATATATATATATATATGGGATCCATACTTATGCACGAACGGCAATTTCACCGAAAGTGAAACTGCCAATCATACATTCGCAAAAGTGCTTTTCACAGAAAAAGCACTTGCGCAAAAGTATGATAAAAATAGGGGAAATTAGTGGGGAATGGCTGTTGCTGAGTGAGATCGGAGTACATTGGGGATAAGGGAATATTCCTTTTTTCCCACTGTAATGCGATCTTGGAGTGAGAATATAAAAGTATGGGGGTGGGAGTGCAGCCCCCCATATAGGGGTGCAGGGGGGCTTGCCCCCCGCCCTGCGTAAATGTTAGTTATGTGTTTTTTGTTCGTTTTTTTATGTTTGGGACTTTAGCGAAAGTGTTTTTTTGGTTAAAAGTGCTTTCGCTAAAGTGTGTTCGGTAGATGTGGATTCAGACTATTGAACTTTTGTTCAATAGTACAAGATCCATATATATATATATATATATATATATATATATATATATATATATATATATATATATATATGTTTATGGATCCCCTACACTACAATGACACATCAAACCCGACAGCCAAAACGTCGACACCAAAACAGCGAAACCACACAAAACCGACAGTCCGCATTACCGAACACCACAACACAGACTCACAACACACACACAAAACAAGCACAACAAAAACCTTACAAACCTACACTAAACCTTACATACACAACTACCTGTGCACTAACCTTAACCCAAACCCTAACCCTAACGTCCATCACTATTGCATACTTACACAGTCGCGCTCATTTCGCATGTCGGTGTTTGCAGCCTCGGGATTTTGAACTGTCAGTTATTTCCATTGTCGGTCTTCCGGTGTCGGTGTTCTCGTCGTTGGCATTTCGAACTGTCGGTGTTCTCAGGTAGACCCATATATGTGTATATAAATATATAAATATATATATACATAGTCTCAAGATCACAGTATTTTGGACAAAAGGGTGATACTCCAACAAAGAGTAATTATTCAGCCTGTCTATTTAAGGGCTAGAATTATGAGTACTGGAATACCAAACCGTTACCCATTTAGTCAGTTGATAACCATCCTCACAATCAATCAGATAATTTTCTTTATTTCTTCAAACCGGGTTCCTATTAGAACGCTGAAAGCTTAAAATAGTGAATGGCCTAAAGGTCAGAAATGCCGGATCTTTATCTGCTTTTTGTGAGATTGCGGTGCAGTAAGGATTGGATTATTTGCCCTTTCCTCACTGCAGTGTGATCTCGGAGTTGGTATATGTATTTAGAGGGGGTTGTGGGGGTCACAGCCTCCCACAATAGCGTGTTCGAGGCCCTACATTTTCGGCCTTTAGGTCATTCGTGTTTTTGGATTTTCATTTATGTAATATAGACCCTTCAAACCCCATCATATTTCCTTTAGCAAACTGCTAAGCAAACAATAATGCCCAATAGAGTGGGTGCTTTTGTGGAAATAATCACCAATAGTGCCTTTTTTAGGCAAGGCTCAAAAGTCAAACCCACCTCCATAAACAGCACAAATAAAAAAGTGAGGGTTATGCTACTCAGCACCAGGAGTTTAAATCTCAAAATGCATGTGCTCGAAGCACTCCTCAGTATGGAGAACGTCAACATCTGTGCAGTAATTGAAACCTGATTGAAGGCTCCAGAGAGCACTCCAGCACTACTGGGCTACAACTCAGACCACACATTTCAGCCATAGAACACGGACTGAAACACAAAAGGAGGGGGTGTATCCATATTCATCAAGGATACTCACACTTCCAGGTTAGTGGTGCAGCATGATACCTCTGAGATCATCCATGTGCAGCTAACATCTAGCAAATCTGCAATGCAAATTGTGGCCTGCTACAGATCACCGTCCATGATCCAGGACCACCACTCTGCCTTTCTGGAAACACTGGAAAACATGAAGGTCCTACCGAACACTCTGATATTGGCGATTTCAATTACCCTATCATTAACTGGGAAAATTACTTGAGTACAAACTCCCAGGCTCAGCGCTTCCTGGAATTTATCAACTCAAACACCCTGGATCAGCTGGTAAACTCCCCTACCAGAGATGAAAACATACTGGACCTGGTCATCACCAACATCAGCGACAGGTGTTCCGCACCGGAGGTCAACCTGTCACTGGTTAGGTCAGACCATAAACTAATCACTCTGGATGTCCACACCCCACCACCACCCCCAACCAAGGAAACCACAGTGAAAAACTTTTCTAAAGCAACTTCTCCTTACTTAAGTCAAAGGTAGTAAGTTTCACAGCCCCCACGCTAAGGGATAATGCTGCCCAAGATGCAAAATCCTTTACAAATGCACTCTATGAGCACCTGCAAGGATGTATGGATCATGCCATCCCTAGCAAAACCAAGACTCACTCCCCTAAGAGAAGGAAACCAGTCTGGTGGACCCCTGCCATAAACAGGTTATACAACAAAAGGAGGAAACTAGTTCAGAAAAAAAAAAGCAAATCCCAAGAAGGAAAGACATCCCTGATCAGTATCAGTAAGAAACTAAGGTCCCTCATAAAATCATCCAAGGCTAACTTCAAAAGAAAAATAGCCAAGGATTCAAAAAATAACTAAAAAGCCTTGTTTAGCTATGTCAAGAATCTAAGTGGCAACTCACAGATATGCTCTGAGCTAGTGCAAAAAAACACAAAATATACTGAACCTACTGATATTGCCAACATCCTGGCAGATAGATTCAGTGCAAACTTCACCCCCCTCTCACCTCCAAAAGGGCCCACAACAATACCAGAAAGGTGTAGTGTCCTGGAAATCACAGACACACAGGTGAAAACAGCCCTTTCAAAAGCCAAAAACACAGCATCAGTGGATCCTGATGGTGTCCCAGGATGCGTCTTGCACTAACTACAGAATGAACTAACCCCCCACCTAAACACGCTGTTCATCTTCAGCCTCTCCACAGGCTATGTACCCACAGAATGGTGCACAGCAACGGTTATTCTGCTCCACAAAGGAGGGGCCACAACTGACCCTGGTAACTATCGCCCCATAAGCCTGACTAGCCTGGTCTGCAAGGCTATGGAGCGCATCATCATAGAACTCATTAACAAAGACATTGGGAACCTCCAAACACTTGACCTGACCCAGTTCAGCTTTGTTAAGGGCAGATCATGCCTACTAAACCTGGTTGACTTCTTTGAGACAGTCACCAAGGCCATAGATGAGGGAAAGGTGGTTCACACAGCTTACCTTGACCTCACCAAGGCATTTGACACCATTCCTCACTCAGGTATTATAGAAAAACTCACCAGCCTGAACATAAATCCCTATGTCACAAGATGGGTTACAAACTGGCTTACAGATAGAACTCACACGGTAAGACTAGCAGGCTCCAGGTCCGACTCTAAACCAATCACAAGTGGTGTCCCAGAAAGCTCGGTCCTGGGACCCCTACTGTTCAGCATATACTTCTCAGAAGAACAGGCAAACACAGGAGGACTATGGCTAACCAAGTTCACCAGTGACTGCAAACTGGGAGCCATAATTGACTCTCCGGCTGACACGGACATCCTCCAAAAAGGCCTTACTGAGACGGACACCTGATGTCAAAGTCATGGCCTCAAGCTATATAGCAAAAAATGCATAGTCATCCCATTTGGGAAAAACAAAACACCCATGAATTACCACATAGGTGGCAGCCTCCTTAATACAGAAGAGGTAATAAGACATCTGGGGACCCAGGTAGACAGTAATCTCTCCTTTGACAATCATATTGCCAAGATAGTTAGGAAATCCTTCTATATGGCCCATCTAATTACTAAAGGGTTTGCATCAAGAAGTAAAGAGGTTATAGTTCCCCCTCTACTTGTCACTTCTCAGACCCATCATAGAGTACAATGCCCCATTTGGGATGTACCTTACAAGACACTTCCAACAGCTGGAAAGACCACAAAAGTACCTCACAAAGAGGATTACCGGCCTCAAACATATGTCCTATGCAGACCGACTGAAAAAACTCCGGCTGTACTCAGTGGCATATTGCTTACTCAGAGGTGATCTCTGCCTGATTTACAAGGCAATGACCAACTCAGAATTGATGGACATGCTCCACCTAAAGAAATCCAAGTCACTGTAAGCCACGTGTTCTAGTGAGCTAAACCTCCACACAACAATAAATAGAACATGCTGGAGGGATAGATTCCTGTCATAGAGACTCCCCATGCTTTGGAACAAAATTCCTATCTACATTAGGCAGATCCCCTCACTAACACTCTTCAAAAGAAACCTTGACGAGTGGATAGGTAACAGAAAATACACCCCTAGGATCACTTCATTGGCTCTGCTTGATAGAGGCTCAGTAAATTAATCAATGGGACAGCAAAAGCCGACACACTCTGGCTAGGCTTATAAATGCCCTCGGGCAGATAGCCTAGTAGCTACCTATGAACTTATGAACATAGGGGTGTTCTGAGGAACAGCACCACAGGCAGAGGGCAGGCATGGTGCATTATAGCATAGTGAAGCATTGCGCTGCACAGGCAAATGGCTTCTGCACTCCCAGAAGGGCATTATTTTCAAAACAGCACACACCTAGGAGGGCATTATTGTGGTTGGAGAATGGGCTATCTATCAAACTCTTTTGATTCATAGATGTATATATATATATATATATATATATATATATATATATATATATATATATATATATATATATATATATATATATATATATGTACTTGATATAGGATATGTAATTGTTGGAGGATGAATCTTTGCATCTTAAACTTGTTATTTCAGTATTTAAAGTCTACACACTTGCATATTTAGAATCTCAGACTAACTGACAGACATATACATTGAAACACACATATTCAAAAACATAGACAGACTCTTACACACACAAAACACACAAATATACAGATAGAAAGACACGTGCACACACCATGCATCTATTTTGTTAAGTTAACATATCCTCTGATGCCACCTTGTTAGCAAATGAATGAAAAAAAAGAATGCAAGGCATAGGGGCACCCCCACCACCCCTTTACTGTCATTTGGCAGCACAGCACTGCTTCATCTATTGATTTCGCTGGTAAATCACCATGGATTAAAGTCAGTCAACAATACCAAACATTAAGAGTGTCATAATAATTCTTATTTTATAACCTGTCTGTGATAATGGGCTGCTTCTTACCATCAGCACTGCATCACTTTCTCTCTCTCTTTCTCCCTCATGCAAGCACACGCTCACACACACACACACACACACACACACACACACACACACACACACACACACACACACACGCACACACACACACACGCACACACACACACGCACACACACACACACACACACACACACACACACACACACACACACACACACACACACACACACACACACACACACACACACACACACACACACACACACACATGTCCACTTTTATTCTTTTATCTTTTTTACTTTTATCATTTTAGTTTTACCATCACTAAACAGTAAATCTCTGCTTAGCAAGAGTAAAAAATGGTGGCCATTTGCATTTTAAATACTCAAGCTGCAGAGTGAAGCAAAAGACTTGTTTTTCAGTAGTTATTACCGGTACACTAACATCCTGCTGGAGAATGTTTATTCTACAGTTAGGGTGGTAAAGTACAGGTCACCAGTTCTCTTACTCTTCTTATAACCAATGGGATAAACTTATACTTGAGTCAGCTACTAGCAGTAACTGGGCTACAAATACTATCGTGCAGCATTAATTTTCTTCCCCTCCATTTCTATACCTTGAGTCAGCTACTAGCAGTAACTGGGCTATGAATACTATCGTGCAGCACTAATTTTCTTCCCCTCCATTTCTATACTTTTTTTTTCAAAAATTTTCTTCCCCTTTGCCATAATACTTTTCTCTACCAAAGCAATTCCAAACACTCTGTTCTTTTTCCACTAGCAATATGCATCAGTTGCATTGTCACTATTAGCCATATATATTTTAAATGCACTAATGTAATCCTCGGTGTATACATTTCCTGAATACAATAAACCATTTCAACAAAACAGAGCTAATCTGACTAATCCTAATCCTTATGTTAATATACAGATAACCTGCATTCCCACCATTAACAGATTTAACAATATTACCATTATATAACAGTAGCGGCATCCGCACAGCTCTACTAAGTCAAGTACATGACATATAATTAAATGCAGGTCTGTTCCATCCTCCACATACCACAGAGTCAGTTCCTACTCATTCAAAAAATGCTCACAAGTCAGCAATAAAATATAAGGTCTCCCCTTAACATACAAGAATATCAAGTCTAAACAACAAATGGGTACAAATGTAAGTGTGGCTATACACCTATAACCCCAAATAATATATTTAACAGAGTCTTGGCTAAAAAGAGATAGTTGGATGTCTCCCTGTATTGCTGAGAGTATCACACCCAGAGCTGTTGGACATGCTACACCTAAAGAAATCCCAGTCCCTCCGAGCTACACGCTGTAGGGACCTAAACCTTGTCACCACAATAAACAGGACATGCTAGAGGGATATATTCCTGTCCCAGAGACTTCCCATACTCTGGAACAAGCTACCCATCTATGTCAAGCAAAGTTCCTCATTAGCACTCTTCAAGAAAAATCTTGACGAGTGGATGGGAAATAGGAATTACACCCCGGGAATCACTTCTGGGACTCTGCTCAACAGGGGCACAGGAAAATAACTTTCTTGGGTGGCGTAAGCCAGGGAACTTTGTTGGCTAGGCTTACATAGCCCCTTGGGCCAATAGCCTAGTACCTACCCTGAACCAATAAATATTTTCACAAGCAATCAGCCAGGTAAGACAGTTGGGAAAGGTGTAATATCCATCCATTTATGATGCATTCACAACCCCTTTTCCCCTTTTTACATATGGGTTCAAGGTGTCACTTCAACAGTTACAATTATCTAGAGCCAAGTTTCACATCACCAGGTGACTCATTAGATGATAAAGAAGCCAGCCTCAAAACAAAAGTAACTGTTAGTAAAATGTCGTGTATGATAGCAGACCCAGCTCTACAATAATTGAACGGACACATGACTGCAATACAAAAGTATTCATTGCCAGAGTGTATATCCCACTTTTATGTCTTAAGTGACAAACTCTAATAATCTGCCTAGTGTAATGTTCTTTGTATTATTTAAAACATTTTGAAACAGTTAATCTATAAATGCAAATAGATCCACAAAATTCAGTATCGTATCTGATCAGTGAGATATCAAAAGGAATCAACATGTGTTCAAATGTCGATTCTGTGGTTACCATTTCTGACATTTTGGTAATTCAGTATTACCAAATTTGGATAGAGTTTGATCAAAGAGTGGGAAATTGTTTTGATTTTCCACATTTTGACTGCAAACCATATTTATTATTATCCTGACCAAACATGAATGACCATTACCCACTTCTTACTACTGGGAAATTTTTAAGTGGGGAAATACTTTCCAGACTCATATTAACCTGTACTATGCCCAAAGCCAGATAATTCCTATGGGAAATACAACTACAATTCTTAATCTGGGAGCAGGCATAGAATGCCTAAGATCCAACAGCAACACTCTCAACCATCGATAATGTATTAATATATCACTGAAGGTAAATGATGGTTTGAAATGTAACTCAGAAGGCAATCTGTCTTGTAATTGTTTTGAAAAGTTGTTTGGCCAGATTAAAGTACAAAAATGTTTTTTTGGATAGTTCAGTTACTCCGTTAAAAAAGTCAGATAAACTAATAATAAATAAGTGTATAATGAACATTTTCCATACAAGGTTTGAACCATGGCACTATGTAGATTGTGCAACTATTATAGCTGAAATGTATAATATTTCTTCTACCAGGCATATTTGTTTCCCATTGTATTAGAGATGTGCATGAAATAAAATGAAAAAGCAGTGCTCAGAGCACGGTACGAGGTTTACTCTTGGTGTACACTGTCATGGCTGAATAAAGCCATTTTGATGGCCAAAGATGGATTTAAACCAGCAAAACATAGTTTGCCACAACTGCCACACTCTGCGTTTCTGCATGCACTACAGCCATTGCCTCCATTGTGGAACACTGCCTGTGTCTGTACTGTCAGCCAGATGCAATTTGTGGGATATTCTAAAAACAGCATTTAAGATTATATGTGAGTACAGCTGAGGTCCATAATATTAAGCCATGTGGTGTGCACGCGTCTTATATAATACTGATTTTTAAATACACAAAAATGTTTACATCTTAGGATTAAAAAAAAAACAGCATGTTTATTGTACATCACTAAAATACTCCTAATATTGATAATACATTCCTGATATCCCCAGTCTGTGACTGAACATATCAAGGTACAACAAAATCTGTGTGCTTGCATGTTACAGTGGTAGTGAATATGGTTGATTGTGGTTTGACCTAAGTGGTAAAATACATAATCAGACACGCCCTTATGCCTTTAATTAATAATGACAGCAGCGTGTTTCTCTAGTTGTCTAAACTGCCTCTATATGAGCTGCATTATACAGATATGGATCTGTTCTATTATGTATAACCTAATTACATGTCTTTTCTGGAAGGAAATATAATGGCATAATTAGGTTAGTAATGACAGTAACACACAGTAAACAACAGCAGTAAGTGATGTGGTCAGAAAGATATATCTGAGTAAAGTATGCAGTTATCACTTGATTGTATCCATGTTAATGGCATTACTTTCTAATCCTTCTGTCACAGAATAATTCATTTACAGTTTTCTCTGAATAAAGACAAGCAGCTGATCATCTCCCCAGTATCATCTGTTTGTCTGTTTTACTGAGAGATTCTTTGCTTTAAATTTTCTTCAGTATCTTTCTATATTTCAGCATTCTGTCATAATTTAGCTGCAGAAGCCTAGGGAAGACATTTCAGCTTGTCTTCTCACCTGAACATTGTGGACATGGACGCAGGAAACTATGGCATGCAGGCAAGGATAGCTTTTCATTGTTTTACTTGCTGGTACTGAACCTGAACAATATGTATTTGGACATCTCCTAGTTGTTATGGATTTATCATTTAAGCTCAGCAATCATACTGCTCACTCATTGGACTTTAAATAACGACATCATGCTGGCAGCTTCCAATCAGATCACTGCACCTTCACTGCTCTCTCAGCAGGCAGTGCTATATGCTACATTTGTGTAACTTAGTGTAGCTGTTGTACTCTGTAAAATAGATTTCAGGAACACTTTATAATAAACAATAATTTCAACATGTCTGGTTTAAAATACACAAATAAACAGCGGAGAAGTTTTTGCTTATTTTAAAACTGTAGTTAACAATAAACCCATTGTATAGCGTTTTAAAATAAGCAACGGAGATGTCCGCTTTTGTATTTTTCACGTCTCGCTATGTTAAACCTTTAACATAGCGACAATAATTTCAACATGTTCTAAATGACCCTAACAGTGGCTTGCTACAGATATCCTGCTGCAGTTTCAGACAGATCATAAAATTAGTAACCAAAGGGACTAACTGTGTAATGACAAAAGGTGATGCCTTTCTCAAGTTTATGAGATGGTATAGCAAAGCTTAGTGATAGGTTGGTGTGGGAATGTGAAGAACTTCATCTTCATCAAGAGACATTGAACTGTTTTTTGTAGGTATCACGTTTTGACAGAGTTAGTTTTTAAGGACCTGTCCCACAGTACTGATCTAAAAACCTAAGCCCTGGATCATAGGTTCATAGGTTCATAGGTTCATACTAGGCTATAACTATACCCATTATTTTGCTGTGCCTCTGTGAATTTTGTTCCACAGCATAGGAGTCTTTGGGTGATGAATCTATCCTGTGACTCTGATGGATCTAGATTTTTGAGGTGAAGCATATTCATCAAATCTGGGTTTGACATGGCCTTGTATGTTAGGCAAAGGTCACCTCTGAGCAAGCAACTGAATAGAGCTGGAGTTCTTTCAGTATAGGACAGATTTTGAGACCCTTTATCCTTTTGGTGAGGAACTTTGTGGCCTCTCCAGCTGCGATACATTCCGAATGGGGCATTGTACTCAATCATTGGTCTGATGAGTGATGAGTAAAGGAGACCATGACCTCCCTTGATCTAGATGAGAATCCCTTCATGATAAGGTGGGCAATGTAGAAGGTCTTCCTAACTACTTTAGCTACATGGGTGTCGAATGACAGACTACTATCAACCTGGGTCCCCAGGTCTCTGATGACTTCTTCTGTGCTCAGTGGATTGCCACCTATTTGGTAGCTAGGGGTAACCTTGTTTTTCCCTAAGGGTATGACTATGCATTTTTTGGCATTTAACTTTAGGCCATGGCTCTGGTACCAGTTATCCGTTTCTGTAAGACCCTTCTGAAGGATATCTGAAGGATCCTTTCCATAGCTGATATCACGATGATTTTGTTCACTGTAAAAAAGGTATGCACATGCAAACAAGATTTAATTTTGTCTGTGGAATAATTATTTATATTCATCTAATCAGTTTTTTTATTGTGTTTTTTCTAGTGGTGCATCAGTTAGCACGCTCACCTATTGTGCCGAAGGCTGTGGGTTCTACTCCAACATGAAGTAGACTGATTATTGGCACTTTCAAGCACCAGAAGTTGGGTGCTACACTCCTGTGTGTGCTGTCCTTTGGATGACATTTTACACTGAGGCCCATCTGCTTGAGTTGCTGGCAGTTCATGAGGATGTAAAAGATCCAATGTCACCTGTCAAAAAGAGTAGGGATCATTTATTTATTTACAAAAGAATTCTTATTTAAAAATGTTTACAGATTTATATATATATATATATATATATATATATATATATATATATATATATATATATATATATATATAAGCACACACACAAATCTGCTTTATTTTTCTTTACAATCACATTACATTTTCATCCCTATTAGATCTCCATTCCTTTTTTCAATTAACTGCCATCTGATTTACTTAATATTGTTTCTAAAATCCACTTACAATTAAACAAAATTTAATTTATTCATTCATTCCAAATAACCCAGACAACAACAATAACATTTTATCTATTCTTCTAACATATTATCTACTTCTATTTTTATAATATCCATACTTAATCATAGCCATATTTATTTTATCCACTTCTTTTATATCTTCAAAAAAATCTTCTTTGCATAGTTTTCCCCAAAACATTTTTACTCTTTTACATTTCAAAAACATATGTTCAGTTGTTTCTTCTCCTTGATAATGTTAATATATCCTATCACTTTTCTTTCTATATGGCATAATTCCTTTTGTCAGCAATTTTTCTATTACCAGTCTCCACAAAAAAAAAAAAAAAAAAAAAAAAAAAAAATCTTGACATTCTACTTTCTGATTACACAATTTGCTTATTATATTTATAGCTTTATGTTTTTTATTAATCTATTACATTTTCCCATGGCTTTGCATAGCAATGTTTTGTCATTACATTTTTATACCATACTTTTCTATCTATTTCTTAAAACTTTCTTTCAGCTTTTCTCATTAGGGGTTGCCACAGTGGATCTCCAGTCCAAACATTTGTAGTGGAGTTTTTATGCTGTCGAGTTGCCAGCCTGGTGCCCAACCTTTACAGATGGCACACACATACATATGGTATAGTGGTATGTTGCTCTGACTGTAGTGCATAGGGTCCTGGATTCGAGACCTACCAGAGCTGGTTATTTTGGATGCCGCAGTGGTGCAGCTGTAGCATTGTCACCTCACAGCAAGAGGTTGTCCGGTCCAATTCTTGGCTGGGGTGCCTTCGGGGCAGAGTCTGCATGTCCTCCCTGTGTTCATGTGGGTTTCTTATGGGTGCTCCGGCTTCCTCCCATGTTACAAAGACATGCATCCAGAACATTTGTCCTCGGACCTCCAGTGAAAATTATCTTATTCCAAGTTGGACTTTCCCGCTTAACAAATGTTAAATAAATAAATAAATTATATATCAATAAATAAATAAATACATGCATCTACTGCATGTCTTTATAACTCATTTGACTGCAGGAAGGCCATGCAGACTCTGCACAGAAGGTGTTCAAGCCAAGAATTGAAGCAGAGAACCTCATGCTGTGAGGCAACAACACTAACTGCTGCATCACTGCAGACGACTTTTTCAATATCATCAATTTTTATTTTCCACAAAAAAATATTTTTTCTTGGTATCATTTTATTTCTTCATTATATGCACTGTTTTTTTCTCTTTTACATTTTTTACCATACCCCCAAATTTATCATGCTTATATTCCATGATTTTACTAGTAATCTTTCATCTCTTTCATGTATCCACTTTAACACTTTGTACAAATTTAATGAAGCTGCATGTACACTGAGTTAATGAACCCTAAACCTCCTTTTTTATTTATATACAAAAATGCTCTTTTGACTGGATTTAATCTAAAACCACATATAAATGAAAAAAAAAAATATCTGCAATAATTTGTTTTTAAACACTTTTCTCAACATAAATATACTTGTTAAGTATGCTATTTTTCCCATCAATACTGGATTTATCGAATAAGCCTTTTTCCAAATGATAATTTATATGTCATCCAGAAAAGACAGGGGTTTGTTTTATTTCTTCTCTTTTTTCCCGCACTGAATTCTACATCCATCTTTATTGCCAAATTTTATATCTAACACATAACTTTCATTCACTGTAAAATATATACCACCTGTCTTTACGATATTACCTACTCTTTACTTTTCTCATTATATAAAGCCACCTTTATCACCTCTAGACACTCATTTGTGCAAATTATTACTTCTTTTATCCACATTTTGTTTTTTGTGCAATTATTATAATATCATCTGCATATGTTAACAGAACTGGCATTCTTAACCCTTTAGGTGTTTTATACCCCACCTCCTTCAATTTGTAATTTATTTCACATACTATCACATTCGTGACTAATAGGTTCATAGGTTCATAGGTAGGTACTAGACTATCTGCCCAAAGACAGTTATAAGCGTAGCCAGAATGTGTTGGCTTTTGCCACCCCCTTAGATTATTTCCCTGTGCCGCTGTCCAGCAGAGCCACTGAAGTGATCTCCGAGGTAAACTTTCTGTTTCCCATCCACTCTTCATGGTTTCTTTTGAAGAGTGTTAGTGAAAAGCTCTGCCTAATGTAGATTGGGATCTTGTTCCAAAGCATGGGAAGTCTCTGGGACAGGAATCTATCCCTCCAGCGCATCCTATTTATTGTTATGGTGAGGTTTAGATCCCCAGACTGTGTGGCTTGAGGGAATATGGTTTTCTTTAGGTGAAGCATGTCCATCAATTCTGGGATGGACATGGCCTTGTATGTCAGGCAGACAATGCCTCTGAGTAGGCTTTATGCACCCGAGTACAGCTGGAGTTTCTTCAGTCGAGCTGCATAGGGCATCTGTTTGAGGCCAGTGATCGTCTTGGTGAGGTACTTCTGTGGTCTTTCCAGCTGTTGCAGGTATCTTGTAAGGTACATCTCAAATGGGGCATTGTACTCTATGATGGGTCTGATGAGTGATGAGTAGAGGGGCACAGTGACCTCTTTTGATCTGGATGCAAACCCTTTTGTGATTAGGTGGGCCATGTAGAAGAGTTTTCTAAACACTTTGGCAATGTGATTATCAAAGGTGAGATTACTATCTACTTCAGTCCCCAGATCCCTTATTACGTCTTCCATATTTAGGGGACTACCACCTATGTGGTAGTTTGTGGGTACTTTGTTTTTTCCAAAGGGGATGTCTATGCACTTTTTGGCATTTAGCTTGAGGTCATGATTTTGACACCAGGTATCCGTCTCAGTGAGACCCTTTTGGAGGATGTATGTGTCAGCTAGAGAGTCAATTATAGCCCCTAGTCCCCAGTTGTTTGTGAACTTGGTCAGCCATAGTCCTCCTGTGCTTGCCTGCACCTCTGAGAAGTATATGCCAAACAGGAAGGGTCCTAGGACTAAGCCCTGGGGAACGCCACTTGTAACCAGTTTGGAGTTGGACCTAGTGCAATGCAAAGTGCATACAACACATTGGATGACCCTGGCTTACATCACTCTTCATATGTATCTCTTGGCTAAACCAGCCATTTACAAGTATTGTTACTTTATTATTACTGTACACTGACATACATAATTTTCCAGATTTCTAACGTATATTCTTTCATTATTACCCATAAGATTGTGTCCATTGTATCAAATGCCTTATTAAGGTCGCCTGTCATTATTTTCCTTCTTCTTTTCTGTTCACAATATCAGCCACAGTTCTCCAGGCTATCAGTAATAATTATTGACAACCCTTCCCCTTTATACTATATATATATATATATATATATATATATATATATATATATATATATATATATATATATATATATATAGACACTATCTTCCATAATATTTTCCATTTCAGTTTCAAATCTCTTTTGTATGTTTTCATAAGGATCTTACAATCATTATAATTTACTATTACCAGTCTCCAGTTTTTTTAGTTTTTTTAATTGTCTTCCTTCTTTCATATGAATTTAAGTATAACACTACATAATTCTTTATACATAAAACCTACATTTAACCATTCATTCAAATCTGTAAAAAAAATTTTTTGCCACTCTGTTAAATTTTTATACATCTCATATCATTTTCCATCTGGTACTACAGCCAAATCTATATTTACTTGTCCTAATACTTTATGTAGCTCATTTAGAAGAATCTCTTCCTCCAACTCTTTACTCTTTTTTTTGGTAACTTTTTTACTTTCCATGTTTTTTCACTACCTTCTTTATTTCGTTAAACATTTCCTATGTATATTGTACTACAGTACTCATAAACTTTTCCTGAATTCTTTCTATTTCTCCTTTTACATTTTTAAGTAACTCAATATTTCTTCTCTTTTTCCCTGTAAAACTATCTTTGGTTATATAAGAATTCTAGTTATTTTTTTGGTCCTGTCATATAATTCTTTTTCTTTGTCAAAGTACTTTTTAGCATTATATTTTAAAGCTTCCAATTCATCATTATATGTTCTTTATATTTTCTCTAATTTTTCACATCATATTGCCGCTGTAAAACATTTTTTATATTTTTCTTTAAATATCATCCACCATTCAGACCATTTTTTATAAAATGTTCTCACAGTCATATAATCTTTCCATAACAGAATTACTAATCTTTTCTTTCTTCATTCCATGCTTTTTCATTTGCCATTTATATCCCTTTGCCATTTTTATACATTCCTTGTTTTTCTTTATCTCTAGCCATATTGCAAGATAATCAGGAAATCCTGTTTCAACTACTTCCACTTCTCCTTCAACTAAACCTTCTGATATTATAAAATAATGTATTTCAGTTTTATATATATATATAAGTTTTAATTTACCACATCTTATAACATCTAACATTTTTCTTATATCATTTCCTTTCTTTTTATGCTTGCCTCTGAAATCACAATTAAAGTCTTATTATAATATTCATATTTATCTCTACATAGTGTAAAGCAAACATTAATTTTCCTTTACAGTTAGTAAAAGAAAATGATGTTATAATTCTATATACATGTTCTTTCCCTTTAAAATCTGCAATGGTTAATCTTCCAATGTTTGCTATAGTTCCATTTAAAATCTTTACTGCATTTCTACAGAATATAGAGATGCCAGAACATCTGTCATTTCAAAAATTCCAAATTATTTTTCCTCCCCATAGTTTGCCTGTTTGTAATCTTTCTTCATTTGTAAAATTGTATGTCTTTTAATACATAATAAAATGTAAATTACATGTATTACACCTCTCCAGAATCTTTATTCTTTTTACTATATACTTAATACTATTCAGATTTACCAAAAGCACTCTAAAATGTTCTTTTTCTTAAATTCATGGTTTCATAATGAATTACTAGACTAGAGCTCTTAATAGTTCCTTCTAAGCCTAGCCAATTTCCACCCCAAAGGTGAGAATCAAACACTGTATCTTGTGTCTATGAGTCAAATACCTTAACCATCATACCAATATCAAATTATTAGCTATATAGATCCCGTTCATCCATTTCCTTTCTTTTTTTGTACTCATCCCTTTACATTTTTTATTTTCTGTCTTTCACCCTTTTACCAATGGAATTCTTTTTTTTTATTTTACTACTTCCCAATTTAGGTCTTTCTCATCACTTATTTCAGAACCTTTTTCAATGTCCTCTATTATTTTTTATCATCTATTTTTTCTTCTATTTCTACTGCTGCTAATATTTCTTATCTTTGTTCATTTTCTTCTCTTTCTTTCTCCTTATTCTTATTTTCATTTTTGCAATCCATCAAAATGTCCAAATTTATTACATTTATAACATTTCAATTCACTTTTTTCATCATGTCCCAGTTCCTCACAAATATAATGTTTTCTTTTGTCATGGTTACTTATTAAATGTCTTTTCTACGAGAAAAAAAGCATACTTTGGGTTGTTCCCAGTATTTTATGACACTCCCATTTCCCTCCACACGTATCATGCTTGGTATATTTTTCTCCTTCTATCTTTATCACAATATTTTATTCCCAGCCATTAGTCCGTAACCCCTTTTGTCATAAACTTTTGAAATGTGCAGTACTTCTTACATAAAGTATTCAAACATCCTTTCAAAGTATCTCTTTCTAGCTCTGCTCAACATTGTACATGAATTTTCTTTTTTGTTACTCTGTTAAATACTTTTATCATGTACAGATTCTATGGATTACATTCTTTCCTTTTTCCATATTCTCCAAGAAAATTATCCATTGAAAAAAACAGTCTCAAATACAATGTCACTTTGTTAATAAGAGTAAATGCTCTTGCTTCTGTGCTTTTATACCCAAAGGAGCTATTAAATTATCCCACACTTCATGTCTCTCTCTTTCTTTGTCTTCTTTTCTTTGAATCATTACCACATACGTCCGTTTCTCATTTTCTTCTGCTTTCTTTTCTTCTACTCCACTTTTGCCTTATTTTACTTTCTCTGAATATATTTTGTGCTCCATCTCACTACCATTCTTCAGGATTGTCTCTGCATTCTCCATCTGTATTTTCTCCATAATGCCCACCCCAGGAAACATCTTCTTCATTTTTTGGCTCAGTCTGCACCACCATTTCTTTAAGTAAATAATCACGCAATTCTCCTGACTGGAGGGCTGTAATTATACATCCACTATTTGTTGACTCATCTCCAACAAACAGATTTCTTTGAAATATTTCCTCAGAATCTTGCAAACATTCGGCAATCTTGATATTTGCTTTCTCCTCCATTTCTTTCACTACTCTATCATCTCCTTCTCTCGCCATCTACCTTGCTGTTTCTTTTGACCTCTTGCAACAATATTGAATAGAGGATTTTTATTTACAACTTATTTTCATTATACATATTTACAAATTTAGATATTTACAAAAAGATCTAACATTTCACATTATATTCCTTCATTTCTTACTTTCGTACAGACCCTCACTCTTTTCTCCGTAACTACCTCTTGATTTTTCTTATAATATTTGGTAATATTCATTTGCCATTAAACATACATTGACTTAAGCTTTCATTCTAAATTGTCCAAATTATACCAAATATTTTTATCCACATGATTAACATATACTTTACCAGGCTTTCCATAACAACATACTCAATCATGTCCATGTGTATTTGCTTATAGTCTTTCAATTCTTTAACTATTTTACTTTCTATTTTATTTTCCCATATATTTCTAACTCTTTTATACATTAAAAAGTTATGTTCTGCTGTTTCTAATCTTCCACAATACAGCTTCTCTCATGAAACTTTTTATAAGACATATTTTCTTTAACAGATAATTTGTTAATTTGTAACCGCCATAAAAAATCTTGATAAGTAATATTTTTCATACACAATCTATTTCTTTGCTTTATTACCTCAACTTTTTCTTTAGTTAAATGTTCACAAGGATTCACAAAATATTGTCATAATATTTTTGTACCAACTGTTGTAGCTTTAGTTACACTGTACCACATACTACTGTTGCAGCTTTAGTTACACTGTACCATGTACTACTGTTGCAGCTTTAGTTACACTGTACCATGTACTACTGTTGCAGCTTTAGTTACACTGTACCACGTACTACTGTTGCAGCTTTAGTTACACTGTACCACTTTACTTCTTGATCAGCATAAATGATAACTTTCCTGTACAAAATAACTCTCCCAACAATTTTATTTGCTATAGTTTCTTTATAGTGGTTTTACATCCTGTTTTTCTCCTTGGTATTCTATTTTTGATCTTTGTATGAAAACATCTGTTTGCTGGTGTTTGCAGAAAAATATGTTTTCATCCTGTAGAGAAATAATACTGGTATTGTCTTTTAAGGAAACATCTTGTGCAAATGCTGACTTGATGAAAGCATATCTATTCAAACTTCCTTGCTTAACAGTGTCATATGATACAAACATGTACAGATTGTTTTCTTGTTGTCCATTCTTTAAGGAAGCAGGTTAGCTTTCTTACTGACAATGTGAAATGCATACATCCCGTTTTTACATATTTGCTAAGTTTGTAAGAGGTCAGCCTTCTTGCTGACAGTGTGAAATGATTACATTCTTGCTGATTCTGTAGGAAAACATGTCCATTAAGCAAATCTCTTATTTTCCAAGCCACAGTCATTTAGTACGGATGCTAAACACATATTGCTAAACTCTATTTCTACATTCACGCAAGCTTTATTTTTATACTTTATTTTGCATATTTGTAACAGAATTACGTTCAACTTTTATTCACTGCTAAATGCACTCTAACACCAATTTTTGCTATTTTCATCAGTTTTGTCTATACTTAATTTCCACACTTTTATTTTTTTCTTGGTGCATCTTTATCTCTTCAGTTTTCTATTCCTTCTCTCTTTTATTCATTTTAATTAAATTCAATGTTTTTTATATTTTCCTTAAATATACTCATCACCAACTTATTCTTTCCCACTTATCCATCTCAGAACTTTATATGAATTTAAAGACTCCCCATAATATCAGATTCCATAAATCCAACCAATCCCTTTGTCGTTTTCCATGTACAAAACTCCTCTTTAGACTGGATTCAATCTGGATCCCCAAATAGATCAAACAATGATATGAGTAAATTGTTTTTCCATATCTCTTGGAATTATATATATATATATATATATATATATATATATATATATATATATATATATATATATATTGAGAGAGAGAGAGACTAAATATGATAATTTCCCCATCCATACTGAATTTATCAAATATATGAAAATATATGATAGCTTATACCTAGTCCACATAACTTTTAGTCCTTGTAAATTTCTCAAGATTTTCTCCCATTGCTCCTTTATTACATCATACTCTCCAAATGCAATTCCTAATGTTGATATTGTCTTCCCAAACTGTATACCTTCCAAATCTTTCTCACCTCCTGAACCTTTATATTTCTCTTTATTAATATTCAGACTAACTTCTTGTAATCTATAATTTTCATTTCTAATCACATTTTCCATTTCAATTTCCATTGTTGCTATTAATATTACATCATCAGCATAAGACATAATAACAGGATATACCAGAAACTGCAATCCTCTAAGTGGAGTAACGATTTTCAGAAGAAAAAAAAACAAAATCTATGCAAACAGCAACAGAACATCAACACATGAGATGAGGGTAAAATAAGTGCCTTTACTCTTAAAATAGAGCTTCAACAAACCATACCTAACAATGGCCTGTGTTATTATCAGATGATAAAATCAAGCAAATAGTATGTGATAAACCACGTTGTAGTTTTAAGAACAAAATATCTCTAAAGAGAATATCATGTCATGAGGATCGTGTACATGTGAGACAGGGAATAAAGGAAAGTGTGGTACCTTCCTTTGTAAGAAATATAATTTCTGTAAATATATTGATCATAGTAACAGTTTCATATATCCAGATACAAACTTTAGCTATGAGTTTAATCTGACAGCAGATTGCACAACTAGAAATTTAGTATATTTAGCATGTTGTGGAATTTGTAAATCCTTTTACATTGGGAAGACTAATCATTCATTGATGGAATATATTAGAGAACGCATGTACAAAATTAGAGTAAGGGATAATAGCAATGCTTTAGCGAAACATGTTATGGGTACTGATGAGTCACATGTTTTTAGATTCAAAGTTATTAAATTAGTGAGTGAGACATTAAGTTAGGGAAATTTTAAAAACAACACGGAGATACATGAGACCAAATGGATTATTAGAATGCAAGCAGACAGAGGTAAGGGACTACATGACAGGGTACCTTTAAGACCATTTTTAAAATCATGGGACCTTCCTAGATGGACATGAATGGTTATTCTGTGCTAGTGATTAGATATTTTGTATTTGTGTTGAGGTCTATGATTGGTTAAGTGAATACTTATCTTACACACTTTAAAATGCATTTCAGCTTTGTTTTAATCATTGTTAGGTATGGTCTGATGAAGTTGCATTTTTATAGTGAAAGCGCTTACCAATAAACTGTTTATATGCTTTTTATTTTGTCCTCAGCTCATGTTTTGATGTTATGTTGTTGTTTACATAGATAATAATGGGATTCTTTACCCCATTTTTTGTTAATATTTACTCATATCCAACTCTTCATTTAATCATTTTAACATACTATTCATAACCATTATAAACAAAAACTGTTCATTGGAAATCCCTGTTTTACACCTTTCATCTATGTTTTTTCACTAAACTAACCATTTAATAAAACTTAAATTTTAGTATTTTAGGTAATAGTTCACATGCTTTTTTGTCTTTATACTAAAATTATATTTTTCCATTAATTATCAGAAAATATCTGTTTATTAAAAATCCTATTAACTCAATAATCTCCTGCAACTGCTTTATCACTATACCTATATCTCACCCATATTTTGTAATAATAATAATAATAATAATAATAATAATAATAATAATAATAATAATAATAATAATATCATCTGCATAAGTTAATAACATAGGGATTTTTATCCCTTTGTTAGAAATATAACTTATTGCTTCTATCTCTTTATTCATGTATATCAATATTATGCTCATTGCTAATACAAATAATGTACTACTCAGTGAATAACTTTGTCTAATACCTCTCTCTAACTGTATATCTTCACTTAATCACCAATTTACCATTGCCTTCCCTATATTATACCATTTTTTAAAAATGTTTTTACTTATATTATAAACTTTAAATATATCCCATAAAACAGAATGATGAATAGAATCAAGTTTTACTTAAATCACCAGCCATTACTTTCACCTGAATATTTCTATTTACTATATTCTCTACTAGTTCCCTAATTATTAACAACAAATATTGAGCCTTCTTACCTTTTATAACAAATACATATCCATTAGCAACATTACCCACTTTTTCTTCCATCCTTTTTTTGTAAACATTTTCATAAAAACATTTATATGTGTTATTTAAGACTATTGGTCTCCAATTCTGTAATTTCCTCTTATCACCTTTTTCTATATAAATCTAATAACACACCCATATAACTCTTTATACATAAAACCTTTAACCATTCATTTACTACCTATATAAACCATTTTTGCTCTACAGTCATATTTTATACATCCTGTATTCTATTCCATCTGGTCCTCCTGCTGAATCTAAATTCATTATTTTCAATACCTTATCCAATTCATCTATTACTAGTTCTTTTTCCAAATCTTTTATTGTCCTTATCAGAAAATTTACTTACCTTGCACGTCTTTATCCTCTTGTCTTTAAATAATGTCAAATTTCCTGTTGTATATTATGTTCAATACCTGGTGAATCCTTTATCTCTTTCATGACACTATTATTCTCTTTAATTATTTTACTTAAATATGGTGCAGTTTTTTTTTCTTTTTTCCTTGCAGAAAATGTATTTGTTTATATATCATTTTTTTTATTCAACTGATATAATTCCTGTTCATAAATAAATAAATTTGTATATATATTTTTAAATCGGTCTATAATATATTATCACATGCTTACAAAAGCGAACAATAAATAATTGACCCCATGTAAGCGAAAGCTTACAACGTAAAAACCTCAGAACAGCAATTTTTTTCCCAAGGTAAAAAAAAAATTGCTGTTCCGAAATAAAAAAAAAACAAACTGTAAAACATTACATAATATGGGGGGGCTTTGCCTCCCACACCCCCCTCCCGACATAGGAGCTGTGTCCCCCACACCTCCCCTACTTAAATATATCAACTCTGAGATCACACTACAGTGCCGAAAAGGGCAAAGTAACGAAAGCCAAAGAAAGAATTCGCTGAAAAGCTGCTTCACTATTTTGCCTTTCTCTCTTTTCTGTTCGATCAAGACGCATTTGACAAACTGCATCTGAGATCTGGTAATAGGAACCCTTTTAAACAATCAATAGTCTTATCACTTAACGTCTTATATTTCATTTTTTTCATACAGATTTTTTTCTTTTTCCCATGCCACATAACTTCTTTTATATATTTATCTTAAAATATACCCACCACTCAGACAGATTTTTGTAAAACAACTTCTCATCTCTGCAGGATCCTGCCATAGCATCATCATCACTTCTTTCCCTATAGCATCCCATTTCACCTCAGTCACCCTTTTTAGATGTTTTCCCTATAATTAAATACTTAGCATTTCCTTTTATTTAAATCCAAATTGCCCTATGGTCTGAAAATTCTGTCATTAACACCCCTTGTTTTACTACTGATAAACTTTCTGAGAATAGAAAATAATCTATTTCAGTTCTTTTATCACCTCTTCTATATGTCCATGTCTTTAAATTCCAAATTCTTAATTGCCCATATCTTATAATATCCCACACTAGTTTAGCATCATATACCTTCTTATTCTGTTGTCTTAAATTACAATTAAAATCCCCTTTTACAATAATCTCCATATTAACTGCTACATACTAGATAATATTTCTAAACATTTATTCTCTCTCTTTTTTGTTATGCATGCATATATTGCAGTAATTCTAAAAATATGATGCATCAGTCTTGTGTCAATATGTGTAATGCTACCTGTTATAATAAGCGTAATATGTAACACATATTTTGATGTAATATAACTAGCCACGAATAGGTCTCCTTCCCAAATTCTAGATAACATTTCCCCACTAAACTTCTCTTTGATACTTTTCTATTTGAGAGAAAAATATAATATCTTTCAAGATAATGACATCACTATCTTGCTTTTTACACCATTCCAAACATTCCTATCAATTTCTCTAACTTCTTAAAACTGTTCACATTAAGTGCTACAACTTTGCAAGAAATTCTACCAAAAAGCAATATTTATTCAACCTTTATCTTTCTTTTTTCTAAATCCCTCTGTAATTGTTCTTTTCCCCTTCTGCACTCTTTTACCAATAGAATTTCTTTTTTGTTTAACTATATTCCATTTTACATCATCACTATTACTTAACCCTGATTCTTCTTTCTTCATCAGTTCATCCTGCATACTAACATTTTGTACAACTTCTTCTCTATCCATGGTTTCAATTTGTGTTTCTAGTATTTCCACCTCTTTTTGCCCTGCTTCATATTGCATTTATAACATCTTGATTCACAATTCCTTGCATCATGTCCTATTTTTCCACATGTGAAACATCTTATTTTAGTACATAAAAACATGTTTTAGGCTGACCCCAATATCTTTCAATGCCTCTATCACCTTTGACATTTATGAGTTTTGATAAATGCACAATGCTTTCATTTTCAATTTTCAAAATCACATTGCAATCCCACACCCCAGTCCATAAACCTCTATTATCATGCACTTTTGACATATCCAGCGCATTCTTACATAACTTTAATAAATGTCATTTTTAAAGTCTATTTATCTACTTCAGTCCTGAATTGTATATTAATCTTTTTTGTCTCTCTATAAAATTTTTAAATATGTATGCATGCCATGGTATGCTGTGTTTCTTCCTTTCATATTATTCTAAAAAAAAATTATCATTAATAATTATCATCAGTCTCAAAAATAGTGTCATGAAATGTTTCTTTTTTATATGTATACATGCTTTTACCTCACTTGCTTTAATTCTTAATGGTAAAATTACTTTATCCCATACCTTAAATCAGTCCAGCTCAGTATGCACCATAAAAAGGCTCTTTTTTTTACATCTGTAAGTTCTTCTTTTTTATTCTCTACTCCTGACTTCACCTTCTCCACATACAATTTCCTTTACAACTGACTCTTCATCCTGTTATATTTTCACCATTATGTCTCCCTAGGACATGTCTTAACCAGTCTCTGGTTCACTCATGTTCACTAAATACAAAAGTAACTCATTCCACAATCCTCAAAACTGCAGGGTTGTAACAATACATACTTGCACTGAAACCTCATCTCTGAAGAAATTTTGTTGAAAAATCTCCTCCAAATTTATCACCAACATCACTCCATCAGGATTGCCCTTTTGAGAAAGCTTGATCACTTGCTTTTCTTCTTTAGTGCCTTCATTTGCAGGGTTGCCTGCCTGCATCTCCTTAACCCTTACTTCCAACCCATACGTTGCCATTTCCATCTCATTTTTAGAGGAATCACCTTTTCCTCCAAAATAACCTTCTCAAACCTCCATACACTCCATTCCCTCCCTGCTTCTCTGAGCCACCTTTGAGCCCAGACCTGAAGTAGGAAGTATACCCTTATACAGTGTCACCAGACAATACAGAACGAATAAGGTTTTTAATTTGTATGCATAAATACAAGTCATATTTTTACAAATTTCATATTTACAATATTTATATATTTTAATATCATTCAATACATTGATATTTCCATTTTAAGTATTCCCCCAACTCTTTTACCCACATCCCAAACCATATTTTTTTCCAGTATTTTTGTGAATGTCCATTTTCTATTGTGTTTGATTTCATTAAGTCTTTCATTCCATATAGTCCATGTTATATAGAATATGATTCTATCCATTTTCTAAGCTTCATTATGGAATCTTGTCCCATAAAACCCATAGTCTATCATATCCATGTTTCACATTTCAAATGTTAAATTACTTTTAATCAAATCATGTTTACATACTTCTTGCCACAGTTTTTGAATTCTTTCACATTTAAAAAAAAAAACATGCTCTGTAGTTTCCAATTCTTTATATTTATTGCATATTCGATCATGCTTTCTCTTAATATGGCATATTTGCCCCACTGGTAATTTTCCTGTGGACAACCATCACAAACATCATTGCATTCTTTAATTCTTGTATAATTTCTGTATCTCATCATTATTGCTTTTTCTTATGTATTTCTCTTTCCATAGACCCACCAAGTAAAATATCATAATGTTAACATACCAATATTTTCTGGGGGGGGGGGGGTTCCACATTTTTTTTAGTTTCCACAATACAATTTTAGTATTTTTTTATTTTTCCATTAACACTTTTATTTCTTTTATTTCTTTCTTCTTTTCCATTGCTTCCCAAATGTCTCTATATTTACAGTACATTATTGTTTCTGTCAAATCTTTATAGTTTTCATTATTCCTTTTAGTACTTTATACATACTTAAAGAGGCTACATGCACAATAGCATTTATCAGCACCAATCCCCCCTGTTCATCTTTCATATATAAAATTCCTCTCTTAACTTGGTTCAGTCTTGACCCCCAAACAAATTGGAAAATTGTCTGCATAATTTATTTTTCATATTTCATTTGTATCATGTAAAGATTTGCAATATAAGCTATTTACCTACTATTATGGTGTTTATTAATTGTGCTTTCTTTTGTATGGAAACCAGCATGTCTTCCCTGATGTAATCACGCCTTTGATTCCTTTAATATCTTTACTACATTCTTCTTGTTAGTACTCTTCCTTCCAAATACGATTCCTAAAAGATCTTTACTCTTTTCATTATATCCCACACCTCCTATAATATGTTTCTACCCACATTGCTTTTGTCTTTACTTATGCTTAAACCAATTTTCTTTAACCATGTACTCAATTTTTCATATTTTTTTTCCATCCAGACTTTAATTTTTGCTACTGCTACAATATCATCAGACTAAGTATATATTATTGGTAACTGTATCCCTTCCATCATTCTATATCCTTCCTTCACATTTTTTTAATTTATATTATTACTGTGTTCATGATTATGGCAAAGATCATACTATTTGCATGACATCCTTGTTTTATACCACAGTCTATTTTCAAATTTCACCAGTCCAACTATTTCCATTCAATTTCACATTTTTTTCATATATTGATTTAATTAGTTTTAATATTTTTTCGCTTATGTTATATTCTTGTAGAATTCACCATAATGCTTTATACTGAATATTATCATATGCCTTACCGACATCACTTATCACAACTTTGTTTCCACTTTTTTATTAATAATATCAATTACTTCCCTTATTATCCACAATAGGTCTTGACTTCCCTTTCTTTTCCCCCAAACAAATTCCAATCATATAATCTTTTTATTTACATTGAAGTATTTTAATTACTATTTTCATTAAACGTTTACAGTCTGTGTTATTCAGCGTAACTGGTCTCCAATTTTTCTTTATTTCATCATTGTCTCCTTTCTATAATATACATTGTATCACACTTGTGCACATTTCTTTATATCTAATTCCTTTTTCTAGCTACTCATTCATTACTTCTATAAACACTATTTTGCCAGTCATACATTTCTTTATACATACTATATCTGATTCTGTCCAACCCTGAAGCTGACTTAATGTTAAGATCTTTCACGATCTCATTCAGCTCATTTCTATTTATTTTTTCTCTAAATATTCATTATTGTCCTTATTTATTTTTTCACCATTATAAATATGCTTTATGTTAAATTTTTTACTATATAAATCTAATACATATTCTTTAATTATATCATATATTTCTCCTTGTTTTTTAACTTTTTCCCTTATTTATTTTTTAATTCTCTTGATATTTTTCCTTCTTTTACTATCTTACATAAATATGGTGCTACATCTTCTTTTTTTATTTGTAAGCAATATTTTTGTTTATATAACAATTTATAAACATTATCCTGATTTCGTCTATATAATACTGTTTTTCTTTTTCATAAAATGATGTTTTCTTCTCTATCAAGTCTTTAAATATTTCTTGACTTACTATTTTGTATATGCAGTTTTTCTTTTTTTCCTTTCCTTTTCTATACATTCTAAGATTACTTTTTTGTGTTTCTTTTTGAATTGAATCCACCATATTGTCCAATTTTCATAAAAAATATGCCATACTGATATGTCATTGTCATAAGTCTGTAATTTATTTTCTTTCTCCTGAATCTAACTCTTTTTCATTTACTCTTTTTATGCCTTTTCCTATTTTAATATATCCCTCCTTTTCATTAATTCTTATTCAAATCACCATATGATCAGAGAACACATTATATTTAATTCCTTTTTGTGTAATTTGTAGGCCTTCTGATGTAAAAAATAATCAATTTCTGTCTTAATTTCTTTTCTTGTGTAAGTCCAGTGTTTTTTCCCCATATTTTTAAATTCCACTTTCATAATTTCAGTAATCATTTTAACATCACAACTATTCTTTTTATTTCTCAAATTACAATTAAAATCACCTGTCATTATTATATCCATGTTAACACAAACATAATTAGATACACTTTTAAACATTGTTTCTCTTTTTTTTGTCACATAATATTATTATAAAGCTATATACATATTTTTTTCATCTTACATCCTACTTCTGTTATTCGGCCCAGTTCTACCATTGTAATATCTACATTTTCTTGGCATAATAAACATATATCTGAACATGTTGCTTTGCCTATATTCCAAATAACAGTACCGTTCCAAAGGTTTTTTTTTTATGTTTGTACCCTTTCTTCTTCTGTTAGCATTCTAATGTCTTCTAACACTATTACTTGAGTATCTATTGCAGCACATCATTGTAAAGTATTAATACTTCTCTTAATATTATTCATACTGTTCACATTCAAAGCTAATATTTTCAACTTTATAGAATAGTTATTAGAATAATCTTCCTTATCATTTACCTTTCTTATCTCTCTTACCGTTTTTTTAATTTTCTTTTTCTTTCCCGAACTCTCTTTCCTATTGAATTTTCTTACCTGTTACTATATGCCACTCTGACTCTACTTCACTTATTTCATCCGTCTCTCTTTTTCTTTTCCTTTCTCTTTGTCTTTCCCTTTAAATTTAAATACCATTTCTTTTTTTCTTGTGTTATGTGTTCTTGTATAGCGTTCTTTTCTAACTTTTTTTAATATAATTTCAATTTCATTTTCTTGTATTTCTACCTCACATTCTAACCATGAATGTCATGTAGTCTACATTTTTTACATTTGACTTCACATTTCTTTGCATTATTATCTGTCTAACCACATAAATAACATATTTTTGTCAAATTCATTAATTAAATGATCACTTTTTCCACCAAAATAACAAGTCTCTATTGTCCTCTGTACCTCTCTTTCCATCCACATTGCCATGTGCATTAATAATGCTAGGTATGTGTATCGCATTGTCATTTTACATTTTTAAAAATGATTCCACATTCCCAGCATGCAGTCCATAATCCTCTTTCATTATAGATTTTAGTAGTGTCTACTTCTTCTTTACATATTGTCAACAAATATTCTCTCAGTTTTTTTGCTTCCATATCTGTTCTAAACTGAATCAGGATTCTTTTTTGTTTGCCCAAAAAGTACTTGCACAACACATTCTGACCATGGAAAGTCTGCATTCTTTTTTCATAGGTCCCCAAGAATTTTCTATAGCCTAGCCAGTTTCAAAAAACAAGTCACAAAAAGTTTCCTTGTTAATTAAAATGAAAGTTCTTACCTCTTCAGCTTTTCCTCCCAGAAGTACAATAACATTGTCCCATACCTCATAATCTGTCTAGGCTTTTTTCTTTTTTACTGCTCACCCAAACCTTTTCCTTAGCTCCTTCTTTCACTATTTGATCACATGACTTTTTATCTGAAACCTTGTCTGGCTCTTTTTCCTTCTCTTTTTCTCTATTTTCTATTTTTTCCATAATGTCATTCCAGGATACAGCATTTCCACTTTCTGGCTCACTCTGGTTAATTAGCTCCTCACGTTACTCATCTCGCAACCCTCCTAACTTGAGAGTTGAAATAACACATTTTTCTGGCATTTCTGTCATTTCAAACAGGTTTTTCTGGAACATTTCTTCTGAATCCATCTCCACCACTGCATTTAGCTCCATCTTCTTTCTGATTTCCTCACCATCAGCAGACAGCATTTTCTTTGCTCGCACATTATCTGAAAACATTTGTGGTAGTGATTCTACCATGTTTTCCTCAATTTTCAACACATTAAACTTCCAAGTAGCTTTGACTCTCAGCAGCCATGTTTCTCCTTGTTCCTCCTGGCTGCCTCCATGCCTGGGCAGGAAACAGGATGTCAGGATGTGTCACACCCAATCCTTTCCCCCTACTGCAAAGAGTAGGGGAAGTTTGCTGATATCTTGGCCAAATTTCTCCTAGTAGTATAAATACCACCTCAGGTCTCCTCTGAAAAGAGTGTAGTAGCTTAGTGCTACTAACCCAGTCAATAAAGTATTGATAAATAAATAAATACAATATTTTCATAGTACATTTAAAAGAAATGTTTTGCATACTATAGTATGTTTAGAGATAGTATAAACAAAAATGCAGTGTAGAAAGTCCAATCAAATTTTCTTCATCCTTCTGTATTTCCTTCCATCACTCCTTTATAGATTCATAACCAAAGTTCAGATTCAGATGCTTAATGAGTTTTGCTTATTTCTTATCTTGTTGATTGATTAACAGACAGTTTGTCCAACAAGCTGCAATTGTTGGCACAGATTTTTTTTCTTTCTTCAGTCAGGAATAGGCCATTAAGACACCCGTGGTAAAATCAAGGAATAGGAACAAGTTGGTTTGATGACTGCAATGACTAGTAGGTGAACTGTGGGGGTAGAGCAGCTGATAATACCCAAACCAATGAATCTCTCCTCCCCCTGCAAAGCAGTATGCCTGATTAATAAGTGAGAAGAGATAATGTCAAAGTTGGTGACACCATCTCTACCAGTAGTCCTGCCACCAGTGGCATACCACAAGGATCTGTGCTGGGCCCTTTACTGTTTGGAATCTATTTCTGAGAGGTCCACACTAAAGTAGATGGCCTTTGGGAGAGTATCAAAATATGTGCATGGCAATGGTGGTGATATTGCTGTTAATATTGTCCTAGACTGTGGTGGGGGTACTGCTGTTCACATTTTACCTGGCTATAGTGATGATGTTGGTGTTGGCATTGACCCATGCTGGGGTAGTGGAACATTTATTAATATTGTCCCAGGCTGTGGTGATGTTACTGCTGTTGGCATTGTACCACACTATGGTGGAGGTACAGTCATTGGCATCAGCCCAGTCTACGATGGTGGTACTGCTGTTAGAATTTTCAAACCCTATGGTAGTGATACTGTTGTTGGTACTGTCCCAGGTTATGGTGCTGGTACTGCTGTTAGAATTGTCACAGCCTATGGTGGTGATACTGTTGTTGGTACTGTCCCAGGTTATGGTGCTGGTACTGCTGTTAGAATTGTCACAGCCTATGGTGGTGATACTGTTGTTGGCACTGTCCCAGGTTATGGTGCTGGTACTGCTGTTAGAATTGTCACAGCCTATGGTGGTGATACTGTTGTTGGCACTGTCCCAGGTTATGGTGCTGGTACTGCTGTTAGAATTGTCACAGCCTATGGTGGTGATACTGTTGTTGGCACTGTCCCAGGTTATGGTGCTGGTACTGCTGTTAGAATTGTCACAGACTATAGTGCTGGTAATGCTGTTGGCATTATCCCAGTCTAGGGTGGTGGCATTGCTCCTGCCATTGTGCAATGCTGTGGTGCTGGAACTGCTGTTGTCATTGTTCCAAGATATAGTGGTGTTAAGACTGTCTGCCTTGTCCCAGGATATGGTGATGGTGGTACTGTTGTTGGCATTTTCCCAGACTATGGTGTTGTCATTGTCCCAGATTATAGTGGTGTTAAGGCTGTCTGCGTTGTCCCAGGATATGGTGATGGTGGTACTGTTGTTGGCATTGTCCTAGGCAGTGATATGGGTACTGTTGTTGGCATTGTCTATAGCTATGGGGATGGTTGTTGTACTGCTGTTGAAATTGTCCCTGGCTATCGTGTGGGAGTTGTTGTTAGCATTTTCCCTGGCTTTAGTGTCAAAGTAGAAGCAAAGTCAAAGGATACAACTCAGTTTATCTGCCAAGTGTTGTTCCCTTCCTCGTTTACTGTGATATATTCTAAGTAGTGACTGAGCAGAGAAAAGCATGAATACAGGAAGCAAAAATAGGGAGAAGGCATGCTTCCTTTGTAGACTGATAGATCCAGGTTCTGTGATTTTGGAGTTCAGACATCCAAAGGGATCTTTGGTAAGACCACTGTTGCAGTAGGACCCTTATAAGCCTAGTTGTGCAGCCAAAATGGGACGCACAAATTTGATTTATATATAGGGTGATTTACTGGCTGCCTTTGTCCATCAGAGACACAGGCACCAAACCAAGTGTGAATTTCCGATTACCCATCCATTGGTCAAAGTTGCAGTTAAACAGGGACAGGGAGGAACTCTGCTTCACATGGATAGTGAGTCTGTTCCAAAGAATGGGAATTTTCTGAGAAACACATCTGTCTCATCAACATGTCCTATTTATGTCACAAGCAAAATTTAGGTATTTTAATCTAGTATTTCTGGTGTTATTTGTCTTGTGGATGCACAAAAGGTTCATCAAAGCAGGGTCCAGGGACACCTTGTATACCACGTATACAATCAATATGGTCTGAGTAAAGAGACAGGTCTTTGAGACAATCAGCATAGGACACTTTGTTTACTCCCTGGACTCTTTTTGTAAAGAACCTTTGTGGATGTTCCATTTGCTGCATGTGTCTGGTCAGGTGCATACCAAAGGGGACATTATACAATATCATGGGTCTAATGAGGGCTGAGTGCAGTGTTATGATGACTTCTCTGGACCTATATGCCAAGCCCTTGGCTATAAATTCCACAATGTAGAAGGATTTTCTTACTATCTTGGATACATGTTGTCTGAAGGCTAGGTTACTATCTACATGAGTTCCCAGATCCTTGATTACCGGTCCAACTATTAGGGTGTTTTATTGATGATGTAGATACCAGAGCTGGTGGGCTTCTTAAAATGTACTATACTACATTACTTGGTAATGAGATTTAAGCCATGGCTTTGGCACCAAGCATTTGTCTGTTAGCCTTCCTGTAGGGTGCTCTCATCTTGGAGCGATTAAATAACTGTTCCTAATCTGCAGTCATCTGTGAACTTGGTTAGTCAGAGGCATTTGGCATTGGCTTTTACATCTGAGAAGTAGATGCTAAGGAGGAGTGGGCCTGGTACAGACACCTGGGGAACTTCACTTGTGACTGGCCTCTTTGGAGGTGGTCTCAGCAATTCTAACTTCCTGGGTCCCATCAGTGAGCCAGCTAGCTATCTTTCTAGTCCTATAAGGTTGTTGATAATGCCTGAGTGAGGTAGTGTATCAAATACTTTAGCTAGATCTATGTAGGGAGCATGTATTGTTTTCCTTTGTGAGGTAGTGTATCAAATACTTTAGCTAGATCTATGTAGGGAGCATGCATTGTTTTCCTTTTATCCATTGCCTCAGTGACCTTTTTAAAGATGTCCACCAAATTCAGTAAGTATGACCTTAACTTGACAAAACCAAACTGGATGGATGCAGTGTCTGGAGGTCTCCAATGTCCTTGTTGATAAATTCAGTGATAATTCTTTCTATGACTTTGCAAATAAGACTAGTCAAACTAATGGAAGTGTAGTTTCCAGGATCTGTTGATGGTCCTCCCCTATGAAGGGGGATGACTGTCACTGTCCTACATTCTCATAGCACAAAGCTTGTTTTAAGGCTATAGTTAAGTAGTGACTCCAGGAGTTCTGATAAGTCATATCTTAGATTGTTCAGGAGGCATCTTGGAATATTATTCAAGCCCACTGAGGCTGTGTTTTTTTTCTTTAGAGAGCCAGTAAATGCTCCCTAGGTATAATTGGATAGGTTATGTTTGAGGGCATTTCTTGGGGGAATGGTAGTGAGTGGGGGGGGGGTGTAAATTTGGAACTGAATTTGTCCATTAATAGGTTTCCTATATCACTAGGCTTGGTGATTGTGGCACCATTAACCACCAGTTTAGCACACTGCTGTGTGCTGCCCTTGAGGATTCATTCATAGCTGAAGAAGGCCTTATGTTTATCCTTCACCTAAGAAAATATCTGCACATTAATGTTGGCTTTAGTTGACCAAATGAGCCCTCTTAGTTGCCTGTTTAGCATCATTAGCATCATGAGAGAGTTTTTTTATCTTTATGGGAATTATCATCCGTGATTTTTGCCATATTTTTCATTCTTTTGTTGTATATCCTGTTTAATTTGGGATGCTAACAGGGCAGTTTGTTTCTTTGGCTACTTCTAGACTTACTTCTCGTAGATATAGTTGCATCTATACAGCTATTGATATGGTTGTACAAGTTTTTGAGAGCAATTCAACATAGGCTGATTTGTTGTCTGGGTTTGGAGGGGATTGGATTTTGACAAACCTTCACTTAATAAAAGGGAATTTGCCTTTGATTAGTTTCTAACTGCTGCTGGTTTTAAGGGGATTATGGAGTTGATGTTGATTTTAAAGGAGACAGCTTTATGGTCAGACCTTACCAGGGAGAACAATACACTGGGGGTGGGGCAGTGTTGTCCCATATTTGTGAGCATGAGGTCCAATATGTTGGAACCTCTCAAGGGCATATGCATTAACTAACTAAGGGTGTTTGCATTTATGAAGTCCAATAATCTCTGTGCCTGAAGATTTGAAGCTGTATAGGATTGCCAGTCAATAGAGAGGTAATTAAATTCTCACATGAGTATAGTATTAAGTTGGATAGTAAGTGCCGCCAGTAGGTCCAGATATGCATTGTGAGCTTCTTGGGACATGGAGGGTGACCTATAGCTGGATAGGATATGGTAGGGGATTTTGGCTATGGTGATCTGCACATGGAGAAACTCCAGCATATCATTCTGTTTGACCACCCTAGAGGCATGCTTGCTATTAACGTATATTGAGATACCTCCACCCTTGTCTGTGCAGCTACTGGTCTAAAAGTATGGAAGACACTGAAACCTTGCACTGCCAGGGTACTCTCTGCTTCTTTAAAGTATGCCTCTGTAACTGCACAGGTGTCTATATTCTTGAGTGTATGGAAGGATTGGAGGGAGTGTAGTTATTTATTTTGTCTCCTGGCATTGAGCAGCAACAATGTGAGGTTCCGCTGAGTTGATTTTGCCATGTTGTTAGGTTTATCATTTTGGCATTGCCTAAACATGCACTATTGTTGGTGGATAAAGTTTTAGTCAGTATTCAAAAGCCTAGAGAGGAGAGGTGCATATCATCCCTGGCAAAGCAATGTTGCCTGTGAACCATCTCAAGCTGACAAATAATGGATCCCTTTAGAATGACACCAGAAAAACAGCCAATTTTTGAAATCAATCATTTTTGCTCATACTGTGGCATCATCCACGGTGATGGTAATATGCTGCTCAGTGCCAGGCTCATACCAGCCTGAGACACATAGTCTGAAAGCTTCATAATTTCTGTCTTCATATAGTCCAGGGAAATATATCTCCGGCCATTTACACCTACATGGACTACGTATCAGTTAGTAACCAATTTGATGTAGTTAATGACACCCATAGGCATAATATAATATATAGATAAACAGATATAGATATAGGATTAGTTTTTAAAGAGGTGTAAAATTTGACAGTGTTATGAAAAACATGAAAGGAGGTGTGTGGGGAGGACACTGAGCTGGAAACATGGCTTTAAGGCCAAGAATGTCGGGAGGAAGGTTGAGCTGAGTGAGAACGAAGAGCAGCTAACAATGCAAAAGAAAGAGATGGGAGAATGTGGTACATTATTAGAATGACATGGCTTACAAATTATTAAAGGTGTTTTATTCCTGACAAGTAGTGGTACATTATTAGAATGACATTGCTTACAAATTATTAAAGGTGTTTTATTCCTGATAAGTAGTGAATGACATTGCTTACACTTGCTTAGGTGTTTTATTCCTGATAAGTAGTGGTACATTATTAGAATGACATTGCTTACAAATTATTAAAGGTGTTTTATTCCTGACAAGTAGTGGTACATTATTAGAATGACATTGCTTACAAATTATTAAAGGTGTTTTATTCCTGATAAGTAGCACATTCTTTTGTTTTCTTTCTACTTAGTGAATCCCATGCTGAGTGCTAATTGTTTTGGTGTCACTGTTTTATAATGTATTCTTCATTACAGAGGGCAGATGCACAAGGCAGGTTGTCATCAGCAGAAGACCAGTTCTGCTATTACACTAGGGGGGGAGGGTCTTGTGAACAGTAAGGAGGGTCCTTGTTGTTATAATCATGATTTGGGGTTTTATCCTGCAACAATCTTCTATTTTTGTAGGTAACTCACATACCAGCACTGTACACTTACGTAGGATGGGTTGGTCTCAGGTCTCATGCTATTTTTAACTTTAAAAGCATGGTTTATGCTCCGTAACTGAGGCTGAACTTCCTAACTAAGACTGCATTTGGCACAGGCCTCCAATAGTATAAGTATATTCTTTTAGCTAGCAAACTCTGAGCTCTAAAATCTGGAGGTTTTAGAATTACTTGCATGTGAGTTCTGTTTCCGGTTAAAATGAAGCCTTCAGCTTTTCTTCTCATTTGACATACATGGGCATAATATACAGCTCTTCTCTTGGAGTGATTTTGTTTTGCTCATTTATGGAAAAAAACCATGGTAGGATATTCATGGTCTGTTATCCGTTATCAACATGGATGGCCTAATCCTTTGCTATATTCCCACCCTGAAAGATCCTGAAAGCAGATTTAACAAAAACATTTAATTCTGTAAGTGAAATTTCAGTCATCATCTAGGATTTAAAATCTCCAGTG
>NC_056737.1:1019112892-1019285392 GCF_019279795.1 Protopterus annectens
TTTTTCCTGCAAATGGCGAGTGTGTGTGTTTGGATGTGGGGGTTTAGTGTGTGTGCAAGTTTGTGTGAGGGAAATGTCCCTTTTGGCAACTGGGAGAACACACTACAGGATGCACATTCCCCTTTCTAAACACAGATGATGTCAGCACCCTATAAGTACAACAGGAGAAGGGAAGCCTTCCAGTAATGCGAATAGTGCACTCTGCTAATGCGTCCGTCTCAAGTGTCAGAACATAGTTAGGTAGGGGTTTGAATCCTGCAAATGCTCCATGTGTGTGGAGGGGTCTAGTGTGTGTGCAAGTCTGTATGAAGGCAATATCCCTTTTGGCAACTAGGAGAACACACAACAGGATGCACATTCCCCTTTCTAAACACTGATGATGTCAGCACCCTATAAGTACAGCAGGAGAAGGGAAACCTCCCAGTAATTTGAATAGCGCACTCTGCTAATGCGTCTCTCCCGCGTGTCATAATATAGTTAGGTAGGAATTTGAAACCTGTAAATGGCAAGTGTGTGTGTTTGGATGTGGGAGCTCTGTGTGTATGCAATTCTGTATGAAAAACATGTGCTTTTTTGAAATCAGGGGATCACACTACATGATGCACATTACCCTTTCCAAACAGTGATGATGACAGCACCCTATACATACAGCTGGAGAAGAGACATCTGCCAGTACTCAGAATAGCACAACCTACTACAGCGTTGCTCTCAATTGCCATAGCATATTTAGGTAGGGGTTTGAAACCTGCAAGTGGCCGGTTTGGATGTGGGGAGTTTGTGTGTGTGCATTTCCGTATGAAAAACATGTTAGTTTTGGCAATCAGGAGATCACACTACCTGATGCACATTACCCTTTCAAAATACTGATGATGTCAGCACCCTATAAGTACAGCCAGAGAAGAGGAACTATCTAGTAATCCGAATAGTGCGCTTTGCTAATGCGTCTCTCTCACGTGTTGTGACTTAGTTAGGTAGGGGAATGGATCCTGCAAATGGCAAGTGTGCATGTGTGTGTAAATGCAAGTGTGAGAGAACAGATCCTTTTGGCAAATACTACAATACACCAGATGCTGCATATTCCCCCAGTAAACACAGGGGATGTCACCACACTATCAGCACAGCCAAACAGGGCTAGTTGGCTAGTAATGCCAATAGTGCACTCTGCTACTGTGTCTATTACCATTGTCAGAGTACAGATAGGTATGTTTTGGTAACCCACAACTGCCACGTGTGGTTGTCACACATTATGACCTTGTGTGGGTCTTTGTACATAACAATGCATGCCATTGCCTAAACCAGCAATGGCATTGCACATGATGTATGTGTGTGACACATACACATAAATACCTGTGACCTGCAGTAGTTACCATGTCTGACACATGCCTCGAGTGGATAAATGGTATTTGCAATGTATACCAATATGACTGTGTCTTACTGTGCAGGGTCAGCACGCGGTATGTGTCTATACAGTGTGGGTGTATATGGTAAAATACCTGCAGCAGGGGATACACATCTGGTCTGGGCCATATAGTGTACATGTAGTCGATGTACAGGTGCTGCATGTTCCCACATGTTGTGGTAGTGGTAACATGTCATTCCACTGCAATTCAGTGACCACATGCTGTGAACCCTTCAACTAGTGTGTTGTAGCTACAGTAATGCTCATGCACAATGTTTGGCTGGATGCAGTCCAGCCATATAAAGACAGTTCTTGAGACTGTCATATTGCCAGTGTTGTTATGGAGGATAGGTGGTCTTCCTGTGTATGGGAGGGTTGTGTGTGCCAGGCTATGAACCAGATGGCAGTCTGACACACTGTTAGCTGCACATGATTAGGCCCTGATGCTTTGTGCTTTGCCAACAACCTGGAGGTGTGTGTATCTGTGGTGCCTTGGGATACCACCCCCCTGTCCATGTGTGTTACATGTGTAGGGGACGACAGGCATGGTATGGGGCATAACCTGTCAGTGATGGGTAACACCTGTGAGCCATGAATCAGGACTCTGGTACTGCACAGACATTGCAGTTCACCGTGCTGAGGACAGGGTCCGGTGCATGCATCTTGCGGTGTACACTGCTGTTGTTGTGTAGCAGCACTGTTAGTGTCCTAACCTGTGTGATACCCACGGAGGTGGCTATGTAAACTGTGTCCTGCAGCATAAGGCAGTATGTGTGTATCAAGGAGATTTGCCAATATACATCGGGCCATGGGTGTCACGTGCAAGATGACCCTTGCACATCATTGTGGCTTCCCTAGCATGTAAGCACACGTTGACAGCCAGCGGATACCCTATGAATGACATTGGAGACTGAGCATAATGTAGACATACAACACCCTTCCCACATATAGTGGTAGCATACCTGGTGAGGGTATGTTGGCAACCAAGATCAGGCTCATACTGGCCTGTGCCACATGCTGAGAGATCCATTCTATGTTCCCTATCATGTAGTCCAGGGAGGTATGTCTCAGGTCAGCCATACTGGCATGGTCAATGAGTGAGTCATATGTGTCCATGCCTCTGACTGACCTGTATGCATGTGTTCTGTGGTGGACCATAGTGCCCCTGAGGCATATCACTGTGACCTTCACCAGATACAGCCTGTTGAGCGGGACCCCAGTGCAGCACCTAAGACAGGTACCTGACACATCTGTAGCAGGTGTGTTGTGTAGCCCTACAGGCTGTGAGTGTGTGGCACACGGGATGTGTGTGCCATGTTTGGCCTGTGCTCTGTTCCGATAGAACATATGCCTGTGTGCCAGCTGTGGAGGTGTGTGATGCTCAGGCAGGATGCTATTCTGAGTCCCCATGTATGCCCCAGTGTGTTCAGCATGCTGTCAGTGCGTGTCAATGTCTGACTTGTATTGTAGTCACTGTAATATTTTTTATTTATTTATTTATTTATCTTACATTTGTTGACCGGGATAGTCCAACTGGATGCATGTCCATTTTCAGCGGAGGCCCGGGGAGAAAAGCTCCAAGGGTAAGCAGATTCAACATTACATAATACCAGCATTACATATTACAAACAGATTATTTACAGAGATTACATAAGTAAGCAAGTTAAACATGTTCCACAGGTTAAAGTTAGTCCTGAGCACAAGTTAGGATTAAATTAAATTACACAGTAAACTGGTTAACAGATTTTACACATTCGAGTTAGCCAGGCTTGATACAACGACATAGCCAGTTAAGTGACAAATGTTGTTTGAGTTTAGTGTTAAATTGACCTAAGGTGGAAAGTAAGGTAATATCAGCTGGAAGTGAGTTCCAGGATCTACTTACAGAGTTTGCAAAGAGAGAATCACCGGCTGTGTTATTAAATTTGCTAGTCTGAATTAGTAGTTTGTTAGAGGATCAAAGCAGTCTAGGATTGTTATAGGGGGTGATAATATTTGAAGTGCAGGAGTATTGTCCGGATTATAGAAGATTTTATAGGCCATAATCAGTTGGTTATACTGTATTAGGCTGGGTAGTTCAAGCCAACCAAGCTGATTTAGATTGATGCAATGATGTGTCGTAAAAGGCAGCCCAGTGGCAAACCTGGTAATGTGGTTGTAGCAAATTGAGTGTTTGTTAAGGACAGCCTTATTCATATTCGAGAGTACAGGGGATGCATACAGAAGGGTTGAAAGAAGGTGTGAACGAGCTATGGCAATTTTAGCTGGAGGGGTTAGGAAGGCTTTTATTCTGTAAAGTGACCCTAGTTTTTTATTGATGGTTTTGATAATTTGGTTAACATGTAGGTCACATTTGAGATTATTGTCTATGATGACACCTAATAGTTTAGTAGATGGGTCAGGGGAGATTATTGTGCCATCATTTGATGTTATGGTAAAGGTGAAAGCGGTAGACCTACGTGTTGGTGAAATAACAGCAGTTTAGTTTTTTTGGGATTTAGGATCAGACGATGTTCAGAAAGCCAGTTTTCTATTGTATTAAAGGTGGTCTGGGTAGCTGACCATAACTCTACTGGAGATGTGGCTGAGCAAATCAGAGTAGAGTCATCAGCATATTGGATACAGCTGACTTTTGGGATGACAGTATAAAGGTTGTTAATGAAGATGGAGAACAGCAAGAGCCCTAGTATAGAGCCTTGTGGTACTCTGAGGGTGTTAGGTAGAAGGTTAGAGAGTTTGTTCTGCCAGAGGCCAGCCTTCTGTCGACCATGCAGGTAGGATTGAAACCATTGGAAGGCTCCAGTATCTAGACAGAATGTTTGCAGGGTGTGGATTACAAGTTGGTGATCAACCATATTGTATGCCTTGGAAAGATCCAAAAAGGGGGCTGAGGATATATAATTAGTGTTGCAAGTATGGTTTATGGTGTTAGTAAAGGCTAGGAGGCCTGAAGTAGTGCTGTGATGAGGACGGAAGCCATGCTGAGTGTCTGCCATAAGGCGATTTTGGATTAGGTGGTGCATGAATTGTCTATGAATAAAGTTTCCATAATCTTTGCAAGTGGAGAGAGTATAGCTATTGGCCTATAATTGGAGAATTCAGTACAGCTGTCTCCTTTGTGAAGTGGGATTACATAGGATATTTTCCAGATGATGGGAAATTTAGATTCTACCATGGTTCGTTTGATTAGTTTTGAGACGGGGTAAGCAATAGCATCAGCTGATATTTGTAGGTACTCGGCAGGGAGTTGATCAGCAGAAAGTGTAGTGGGTTTTACTTTTTCAATCAAGGTACGGATAAGTGAAGTGGCGACTGGTTGGAAGCTGAACGCAAGTAGGTTTCTAGGGGTGCTACTTTCAGGACCAGGGGAGCTAGGAGGTAGATGGCTAGCTAGGGCTTGAAATGTCTCAGTAAAGAATTTGTCAAAACTATCAGAAACATCTTCAGGGGTTTTATCAATAGTAGCAGCAGGGATTGGGGTTGAAGTTTGTCCAGGATGTAGTATATATGACATGCCACCTGACAGGGTATGGCATTACTGGGTTCAGAGAGCTCAGTCCCCAGATTGGCTGTGTGGTGGCATCCCACACATGTGTTGTACGTTCCTGGCCAAGGGTGATGGCTGACTGCATACATGTGGCAGCTGTGACATTGCCACATGACTCACATAAACCACAACTGGACCATAGAGGTGATTCACAGGTTACCTTTGCACATGCTATCCTAGTAGTGTGATTGCCATGGTGAGTACCAACACATAGGGCCAATGGGGAACAACATACTGAAGGTGTGTATGTGTGGGTGTACTGCTACTGATTCATAGCACTGGCATATATGACTGCACACATGGGTAAATGCCAGGTAAGACATGTGCAATGTGTCACAGGCAACGTATATGCGTACAGGACAGACAGTGATGTTCTGTCATGTGTAAAGTTGACATACATATCGTACACTATGCAGATGTCACTAGGAGTCTACAGAAGCACTGTAGCTCTGCATTGCAGGTGTAAGCAGTGTTCCAGGGAACCCCAAGCGAACATGCATGCAAACAAAGCTACAGTAAGCATGGCTGGAAGTAGTGCATTGTACAACAAAGAAGGGGTAACAATAACAGTAAGTAACAATGCAAATATGTAGGCACTATCAACATGTACCCAGGAATACACAGCGCAGATGCCCATGGTAGAACTGATATTATGTCATAGTTATTTGTGATTTGGATTACATTGGTACTGCACACATATCTACATGCGCAAACATCCACATTGCATAGTCATTGTGGGCAACTTGACACCATTACTGTACATGTCCACCATTGCATATCACTACTTGCGTTAGCTTCCCCCCTGTGCTACCCATGTATGCGGCTATCTGTTGACATCCTTACCAACGGCATGCAATTATGTGCAGCTGTTACTCTTTGGTATGTACTATGGGTGCAGATAACAATTCAGGACATTCATACAGTTACTACATCAGGCATGCTGGGATATACACACAGTCATAGCAGCACACTGTACTGTTACCAACATGATACTACTAATACACCTCTATGTAGTCACCCTGTGCATCAGCAACGTGTTCACCTGTTCCCGCAATGATGTTGGAGATTGCAGGAGGTGGCACAATGTCATCATATGCACAGGGTGTGAATTAGGTATGCCTGAGTCAGCCACTGATACCACCAATTGACATGTGTGTGTATGTGTGTTGGTGAGGGGCAGCAGTACAGGGTGGGGCAGTGTTGGTGCAGTGTGTGCATGTATGTGGTCACCCTAGGTGTTAACATTTCGCATGTGTGTATGCAAGCACACAGTTCCACCTCATGGCTGCCATATACAGGGGTTTGTGGACAGCCACAGACTGCACCTGGCAGGTCATACAGATCAGTGTCTGTGGGCACGGACACGGTACCTGTGCCTGGCAGGGGTGCTACGGACTGTATCCAGTACTAAGCCAGACTGGGTACTGTCATCAGAAGCGGGAGTGTGTTGACTGGACACAGGTCCCTGTTGGGACTGTCCAGAACCACGTGCACATGGTCTCCTGGGGCGTTCTGATGACAGCACAGACCCAGCATTGCTGGGGCTGCTGCTGGCACTATGGGGGCGTGCGCGGGCCTGTTGTCGTCCGCGCCGACTGCCAGCTGCTGCTGTTGCCGGCATACAGCCATGTCGACGCTGCAAACGCCCACCATTGCCCTGGCTCATGGACATTTGGTTGTGGAACTGCTGTAATATGTCCCCACAACGTCTGTCTATGACATCGGTGAAATTACGGATAGCATCCGCGATGTCACGCATACTGTCTGTCATGGCTGTGCGACATACTCTCAGCTCCCTCAGACCCTGTCTGGTGTACTTTTCCATACGCGACTGTGCCTGCATGACAGTCCGAAACATAGCTGAGGTTGACAGTCCTCTTTGGGCACGTCGGCCAGAGGCAGTACGCCCACGGATGCTCCCACGAGAACCCATGGGCAACTGTCTGTGTGGTACCATCGGAGGACCCTGCCCATGGCTGCTGTGTGGGGACGCATGTGCCACAGGTACCATATTACCCTGGTCTATGCCCACTGTATCCTGTCCATCACCTAGGGACAATGGTGACAAAGGATGTACTGGCAGGATGACTGTGCGCAATAATGGGGTTGACAACTGTGAACTGTCAATTGGCTGACCAATGGTGGACCCTGACACACCTTCCTGTACCATTACACAAATATCATCATTACCAGTACCCGTGGCACAAGATTCAGGTTCCCTGCTGCAGGTCACCAGAGCAGCACCAGAACCTGTGGGAGGAAGACAGGAAACACAGTTTACAGTCTCCAGACATTGTTACCAGTGATGCACTTATGCACACATGCACACATGCACACATGGACACATGCACACATGCACACATGGACACAGGCACACATGCACACATGGACATAGCCACACATGCAGACATGCACACGTGGACACATGCACACAGGCATGCATGCACACATGCACACATGCACACAGGCACACATGCACACATGCACACATGCAGCCATGCACACGTGGACACATGCACATGTGGACACATGCACACATGCACACATGCACACATGCACACGTGGACACATGCACACGTGGTCACGTGTACACATGCACACATGCACACATGCACACGTGGACACAGGCACACATGCACACATGCACACATGGGCACAGGCACACCTGCACACATGCACACATGCACACCCCGCAGTATACACACAGAGCACTACTGAGTTACACTACTGTTACTAGCATTATCAGGACTATTATAGGTTATGTTAAACACACTCACCAGCATGGATGGCCTGCCTTGCTGTAACCCCGGAGGGACCTGCAGAAATGATGAGATTAATGTCAGTGGGCACAACTGTGCCATTGATATTGTATATGATACAGTGCAGTAGTACACCAGTTGCCTTTCACACGTCAGCTGCTGATATTGCCAGTATGACACATGCACAATTACATACTATGATGACAGATACATACCACGGACACACCTTACACATGCATAAACTAACAGTGTACAGAACAGTCAAGTGTACATATGGCATATTACCTGCATGCTCCATGTCGTGCTGCTGTGTGGATCCAGCCTCCATCATGATGCAGGTGTACTGCTGTTGCTGTTCCGGGGCTGGAGCCACAACACTTAGGAGTAGCCCCTCCAGTCTGGTGAGGGGGGGATGGGTGGCCACCCCACCTCCTGTGGCAGCCTGTTGCCTGTGGATATCTGATGCACGCTGACGGATACTTCGGATTAAATCACTGCAGTGATGTCGTACCTGCTCATATGTCCTATTATGCGTGCCGATATCATTTACCCTACAGACAAGGTCTTGCCACAGTGCAGCCCTCTTCTGCTGATTCTGACTGGTGCGGGAAAACAGGATGTCATACTCCCGCACCAGGCTCTGGTGGATCTCCTCATCTTCCACTGCAGAGTAGGCGGGATTATGCTGACGCGCCATCTCCCTGGAAGAGAACACAAACAGGATATCAGCAGACTATGTCAGCAATATATGGCACACATACTATGCATGATACTCATGTGTAGTGATATACTACTGCTCCCATATGTTGCATGTGTGTGTGTCATGGTGGATACACAGGTACATGGCCAGATATCAGTGCTCAGCCAACACCTGTGCAACAATACCTGCCACATTCCACTCAACATAGTAGCATGCCCCATCGGTCAGCACACACTGACAGGTCCAATGCACAACCTCACTCTGGGGGTTCATCCCAAGGTACTGTATGTTGGATGCCATCCACTAGTGTTATGTGGACACAAGTTACTCGGCCTGGATATACATATCCCACCACCACCACCAGCACAGTAGACTACTTTGATATGTATGTGATTAGACAGTTATTCACTTGTTAGGACTGAGATGGTATCCATGCAGCACACTGGGCCAGTGGAAGCCACAACCCACACTGCTGACCCCTTTGCAAATGCTTACCACGGACATGCCACAGATTGCATGGAACTTGCACACATTTCTAACCCAGACCCTATGCACAAAGGTTAGGCATCCTGTCCGGTGGACCCCAGACAGAGGCAGATTGTATAACAATAGCAGGAGGCTACTGCAGGACAGAGCAGATTCACATTAAGGGAAGGCATCTGTGGTCAGCACTGGTACTATGCTACGGTCCCTCATAACAACAGCCACGGCCTACACTGGGAGGGAAATGGCCACAAACACTATGGATGACCACAAGGCCTTCTTCAGTTATGTTACACATATGGACCAAATGCCTCAGATATGCTCTGTGTTAATACACACCTACTTAACATTCACCAAACACACAGATATTGGCAACAGTCTTGCAGACAGGTTCGGTGCACGTATCCCCCCTCCTTCTCCCCCACCAGTTGAAATAGTTATCACAGCTGTATGTAACTTCCCTATCATCTCACATGTCCAGATGAGGGCCGCCCTCAGCAGAGCAGAACACACAGCATCACTGTGATCTCATGGTATCCCTGGATGTGTGCTACCTGCACTCCAAGAGGACATACAACCGCATATAACACTGATAATTTATCTTGGCTGTACTACAGGATATGTACCTGGACAGTGGCATACAGCGACAGTGGTCCCACACCACTAAGGAGGCACCTCGACTGACCTGGGAACTACCACATCATATGCATAACCGGCCTGGTCTGCTAAGCTATGGAATTATGCAGTATGGGATGCATATGCAGTGATATCGGGTACCTGCAGACACTTGTTCCCAGCCAGTGTGCCTTTGTGATGGGCTGATCCTGCCTTTTGAACCTGGCTGACCTTTCAAAGCAGTCACTGCAGCCATTGCTGAGGGCAACGCACAGACAACTGCTGCCAGGATCATGGCCTAACACTGATTGACATGTAATGTATAGTCATCCCCTTTTGGTGGAACTACGTACACACAACATATCACATGGACATACCTATAGATACAGACCTATGACACATTTGGAGGGTTCACAGTATGCACACTATTAACCTGCTACTTTGCATTACCTGTGTTTGTCGCAGCTGGTTGCGTTACCACTGATTCTGATTCCTGCTGCTACTGTCACTGCTGACAGCTTAGAGTCACAGAGTCACAGTGTGTAGGGTGTTTTTTTTTTTTTTTTTCTCTCTCTCTCAGTTTTCTCTGTCCCTATGTCTGCTTCCAGACAGTGCAATGAATGTATTGCATGTGTGGAGTGTTAGTACAGGATGCTATTGTAGGTATCTGCATAGGTCCATGTGATGGCCTCTGCACCAATTGTAAGCCAGCATTTGCTAATTGCATACAGCCAGTTGTGTACTGATTGCAGTTCTCACTGTGATTTCAGGTCAGTGCTATAAAAGGGTATGTGAGATAGGCGTTGCCCTTTCAGATTGTAAGGGCGGGGACCATGCTGGTATGCTGTGGACACTGTTCTGTGAGTGTAAAGGTTAGTATCTCTCTCATGATTCAGGCTGTGTTGTAGATTCACATTTCTCCATTCCTCTCTCCTGTTCCCTGTAGTAAGTGTGTATGCACAATGACACCTACAACTATATATAGATATATATTTATATATATATATATATATATATATATGCACATATACATACATTTATATATGTACATTAACTGACATTATTACCTACAAGCTAACAACTAGCATGGCTGTTTCTGTTCACACACTACTATTATGGGAATCCAGTAGTTTTGACAGTAATTCTACATGACATGCTTTGGGTACTACACATCCTATATTCCCTTTACATTCATCCCTACTATTACATGTTATATTTATTTTAGCACAATGCTCTTGTATAAGAGTCATGGCTTAGTGGTAGGTCATACAGACTACTGTTTCCAAGGTCCTGGGTTGGGGACTGACAGTGGGATTTTATTTTGCTTTTGAACTGAGTATAGGACCTGTCAATCAAAGTGACTAAGGCACTTTTAAGCCGTTGTAACCGGGTTAGCGCTGGTTTGCGTGGAGCTCACGCATGCGCACTGGCGGTTAGCTCCACGCACACCCGCTTACAACCGCTTAACAGTGCTTACTCTGGCGCACACCCACGCTATTTTCTTTGAAAGAAATGAAAATGGGGAGACAGGAAAGTGGTGAAAAAGGGGTCACAAAGAGGGTAAGACAGTAGGGAAACAAGCTTGGGATTTGCAGGAGGGATGTAGGTAAGGCCCATAGATGCTCATTTCTTCATCAGCAACAGCTGTGCATATGTATGTAATTTGGTGTGACATTTGAAACCTTCCACCCCTGAGAGAGTTGTCAGGACAACAATAATACTTGTTGTACAGCCAATTGTAATTGATAGTTTCCATGTCCAGCAGACATATGTGCGGAATGGGCAGCTATGTATGGGGCGTAATTTTTTGTGGGTACAGAGTGCCCCCCTTTTTTTTTTCAGGTGAGAGTGGTATGTCAGGTGAAGGAAGTCGGTACAGCTCAGGAGGTAGGTTGGGTAGGTAAACAGACAAGACAAACAAGACGCATACAGGGACGGTGTATGACACGTGTGTGGGGGGTTACACAATTGACGGGGATGGAGGTTTGGATATCCAGAGCCCATGAGCCCACAGATGGCAACAGTGGAACTGATATCCCCACCCATAGGCAATTGCCACTGTTCCTTCACTGCCCAGGATGGGGCTGTGCTGGGGGCTGTGTAGGCTGGGCAACAGGCATGCCCATAAGTTGCGCCACCCGTGCCTCAAGCTGCCATAAGGGCTCGAGAACAGAGTCTCAAATCTCCCTATGCACCACAGTCCGGATGCTACGGAGGGTGGGTGGTGGTTCTCCTCCGGCCACACTTGCAGAGGGGGGGCGAACCCCATCCCCTGCAGTGCTTCCACCCACAGGTGGCACAGGGCCACCGGAGGAGGGTCCAGACTGGGCACTAGTGCCAGGTGCACTCGTCAGCTGAGGTGGGAGAGGTGGGTCCGCTGGAACCCGCCTTCCCTGTCGTCCTATGTTTTGCATTATGTCATGACAGTTTGAGTTAGTGACATATAATACCATTCACAATTAGTTGTAACAGCATGCATTAGTATTCCCATTAACCAAACACCCAGATATTCACACCATTGAACAGCAAGCATAACACATGCATACTTTGAACAGCAATACACAGTCCTACAACATGCAGGGTTGATTGATGGCAACAGACCATCAGGTTTGGATGTATGAACAGGGCAGATGCATCAACGGACATGCAAATATATATGACCCAACAGGGCAAACGTCAAGGGGTGTTAATTGTGATTGCACATACCATTTTCACGTAGAATGGGTTATATGTGGTTATAGGGTGGGGTGAAGAAAATAATATTAACACCTTCAAATACCAATACATATGCTGTACAGTTCTAATAGCTACAGATATATACACACTACTGTTCTAACTACAGTCTCCTATATGATAACTATTTCAACTTGGTGATAGGACTGTTACTGCAACATCAATATACATTTTATTGTTCTTCATACACATTCATATCTAGCTTTGTTTAGTTACATCATCCTGCTACATTTACTTTATATAGCTGTAGACAAGTGTGGATGTTTGGTATATCAGACAATCATACTATCTGCATATTGCAGACTAAGAGCAACATATCCAGATTTTGGGATACACATTCCAGATGCAGCAACACTTTGAACAGATTTCGCTGTTTGGTTTTTATTCTCACATGCATTTCAGTCTGTCTTGACTGCAGTATACTTTATTCAGGGGTTATTACTACTGTATTGCTGGATTGGGTTATATGTGGTTATAGGGTGGGGTGAAGCAAATAATATTAACACCTTTGAATACCAATACATATGCTGTACATTTCTAATAGCTGCACATATATACACACTACTGTTTTAACTACAGTTTCCAATATGATAACTACTTCAACTTGGTGATAGGACTGTTACTGCAACATCAATATACATTTTATTGTTCTTCATACACATTCATATCTAGCTTTGTTCAGCTACATCATCCTGCTACATTTGCTTTATATAGCTATAGACAAGTGTGGATGTTTGGTATATCGGACAATCATACTATCTGCATATTGCAGACTGAGAGCAACATATCCAGATTTTGGGATACACATTCCAGATGCAGCAACACTTTGAACAGATTTCGCTGCTTGGCTTTGATTCTCACATGCATTTCATTCTGTCTTGACTGCAGTATACTTTATTCAGGGGTTATTACTACTGTATTGCTGGATTCATGACACTTTCTCACACTCTCCCACTTGCTTTCATTTTACTATTCAAGATGGTACTTACTTCTAGGCTTTATTGACATGTTTTACCTGTAGTTATTACAATCCTTTCCAGCAGTCTCACTTCTGTCATGTTTCAGTATTTCAACAGGGATATATTTCACACATGTGATTTCATCATCTTCTGCAGCTATACTTTTCAGCCTGCTGCAGGTTGTGTACTATTTTCTTACAGGTGGGGCATTTTTATTTCAGAATTTATGTCAGACATTTTCATTTTTCTGTTTGGCTTACAGGCTGCAACACACTTTTATAATCAAGCAATACTTGCAAACACTTTCACACTGTTACTTGCACATTTTATTCCTTAGTGACTACACTGCACTCTTTTGATGACTGTCATACTTTTATATTTCTTTACAGTTACTGGTAGTGGATTACTGACCTGCCTGGTGGCGCAACCGCACCAGCCTATCGCCATAGGCTCTGCGGTTCGCAAAACGGACACCTGCAGCTGTAATATAAATGAAGTAATATTGGAATACACATCTCTATAATATCAGCTAGTTTAATTTCTTACATACATAATTAAATGTAACTTACTCAGTAGTGAGGCATTGGGCATTTGCCGGGCCTCCTGGATCCAAAGGTTCGGTTGGTCCTGCTTGCATCTCTTCAGGTCCGCATGGTGGTGATGGACCTGCTCACCAGTCCTTGGAATCCCTGTGGCACTGGTGAGATCATGAGCCAACCGGTCCCACACCTCAGCCCTGTATGCTCCCCAGAGGACCTGGCCCTGCATGAGTTGGGCCTCATGATTGTGGACTAGGAGCCAGACCATGTACCTGGACTCCTCAATGCCCCACCTCTGTGCTCGAAAGCAACTGCCCTCTCCTACTCCTGTCATTCTGCCTGCAGTTCAGTTCTACAATCGTTTATGCTGTGTATTCCCGCCTATGGGGCTTATATAGTCCGTTTTTCCCGCACATATCTGTGATTGGCCATTTTGGAATTGTATCAACTTCAGTAAACCTGCATTGTCATGCTCCAGTTTGTATTCATTCCTATATATTAGCTATTATTGCATTTATAGGTACTGCTGTCCTGGCTTAGTGGTTCGGTACCTTGACTATGGTGTATAGTATCCTGGGTTCGAACCTGGCCACTACTTTTTATTTTTTATGACTGTCTAGACAAGCTGACGGGTGTGTCTGTGTAAAGGCAGTTTTGATATGGCTTGCTCAACGTTGCCCGTCGGTTAGCTTGTTTGCGCGATGCGCAGCTCTGCGCAAACGGGGTACGCTGGTTTAAGCCTCATTTGGCTATCAGCACGCATATTACGCTCAGCTCAGCTAGGGGCACATAGATTCAGCGTGTTAAACCACTGCTCAGCTACGGGCACTCATTTTGCACCAGTTAAACCACTGCTCACCCACGGGCAGATGCACACACCCTGTTAAACTGTAGCTCAGCTATGGGCACATCTGGCATTTTTTATTGCTTTGTTACCTCACATTTCTTCAATATAAATGGGCTATTTCATTACATTTTACATAAAATGTGATTTTATGTGTACATATTTGTCAGGGACTTGTTTCGTGCTTATTTTGATAAAAATAAAAATTGGTGTTGTGGGGGCTCGAACCATGAATGCCTGCTCTTCAGCCAACATCTCTACCGCTACGCTATTGCTTCTTGGCTTGCTTTGCATATTTAGTTCTTATATGCTTTCCCACTGACTGCTAACTGTAGCTGCGCTACGGGCACGCATGCAACGCGCACTCACGGTTAAACTTCTTTACAATTTAAAAAAATATTATGTGATGTTCATTTGTACATTTTATGTTCGTAGTCTGTGGGGACATGTGTTGTGTTGTGTTTATTCACATTTCCATGGACTCTGGCGTGGGTGTTTACTTTGGGCACTTTTACTCTTCTGGGGGCGTGTCCGCTTACAGGGCTCGGCCTAAGGACACACCCCCTACTGTCTTACACGGACCGTGTTAGCCTTTGGTGTGATTCAGCATGCTCTCATGAATATGCAGAGCATGCTGACATCACTCCGTTTAACTGCAGCCTCCGTGTATGAGTTATAACTCTTACACGGAGGCTTCGTGAATCCTGCCCTGTATCTTTCAGACCTTACTTTTTCATCTGAGGTGTTCTACAGTCTATATGCTGATGACCTGAAATTGGGTAATCTGATTTCAAGTGTTACAGATAAGGCATGCCTGTAAAATAATTTCACTAAATTGACCATTTGGGCACAGGAGAATAATATGTTGATAAATACATCAAAAACTAAGCATATGAGATTTGGGAGACATAAACTGAAAGGTGAATATTTAATACAGCACACAGTGATTGAAACTGTAGACTCATTTAAGTGCCTGAGTATATAGGTAGATTCAGTTATGAGTTTTTCTAATCATATCAACCAATTGGCTAATGATAGTTATAGAACTATAGGCTGTATAAAAAGATTTATAAAGTCTAGGAAATCAAACATAATGAAGTCATTGTTTGTTAGTTACATTAGACCCAAACTTGAGTACAGAATAATAATATGGAATCCCTATAGGAAAACAAGCATGAATAAACTGGAAAGAGTACAGCAGAAATATACTAAGGGCATCCATGGCTGTGAAAACCTAAGTTATTATGAAAGACTAAAATATAAGAACTTGTACATTGTCTCTTATAGATATTTAAGAGGCGATCTTATTCAGGTATATAGGGCATTTAGGGACAACTACCTCTGGGAATATTTGGGGTTATCAAAAAGTACTAGAGAATCGTCAGATAACCTATGTAGAAGATTCTATAGGAATGAGAAGTGTACAAATTGGTTCTCTGACAGAGTAGCTGATGCATGGAACAGACTACCAAATTGCATTAAAGCAAGTACTAGTTTAGGTATTTTTAAGAACAGCCTGGACATTTATTATGGGGACAAGTGTTTTGGCATATTGGCAAGCTAGAAGGGCTTTAATGTCCATGCTTGAAACATTTGTATGTATGTATGTATGTATATAGATCTTGCCAAGGCCTTCAACATCAGTCCTCACTCAGGAATCATAGATAGACTCACTATACTAGGCATAAACTCCTATGTCATAAGATGGGTTGCCAACTGGCTCACTTGACAGAACCCACACTGTGAAAGTAGCAGACTCCAAATCTGACTACTGACCAGTTACAAGTGGTGTCCCACAGGGATTGGTCCTAGGTCCTCTCCTGTTTGGCATCTACTTCTATGAAGTTCAAGCCAACACAAAGGGACTCTGGCTGACCAAGTTTGCAGATGATTGCAAACTGGGAGCCATTATTGATTCTCCAACTGATGAAGACAATCTACAAAAAGGCCTCACTGACACCAATGACTGGTGCTAGAACCATGGCGTTAAGCTCAATGCCAAAAAGTGCATTATCATTCCCTTTGGGATAAATTCAGTGCCCATGTCCTGTACTACCATATAGGCAGTAGTCCACTAAATACCAAAGGTTTGATAAGAGACCTGGGGACACAGGTTGACAGCAACCTCTCCTTTGCTAACCACATTGCCACTGTAGTCAAAAAGGCCTTCTATGTGGCACATCTCATTACAAAAGGTTTCACATCCAGGAAGAAAGAGGTCAGAATCCCTCTCTACTCAACCCTCATTAGACCTATTATAGCATACAATGCCTCATTTGGTATATACCTCACTAGACACCTACAACAACTAGAAAGCCCACGAAAACACCTTACTAAGAGGATCTTAGGCCTTAGAAACATGCCCTATATGGACAGACTCAAAAAACTCCAGCTATACTCTGTCTCTTATCACCTACTTAGAGGCAATCTCTGCTTAACCTACAAAGTGATACCTGACCCAGAGCTGCTAGATATGCTACACCTAAAGAAATCCCAATCCCTCCATGCCATATGCTCCAGGGACCTAAACCTCATTACCACAATAAACAGAACATGCTGGAGGGACAGGTTCCTAACCCAGAGACTTCCCATACTCTGGAGCAAACTTCCCATTTACATCAAACAGAGCCCTTCACTGGCCCTCTTTAAGAGAAATCTTGACGAGTGGATGGGCAATAAGAAATTCACCCCGGGGATCACTTCAGTGGCCTTGCTTGACAGGGGCACTGGGAACTAACATGATACCAGGGAATCTTCTTGGGCTAGGCTTATACAGACTCAAGGGCCATTAGCCTAGTACACACCTATGAACATATACCACCATCAATCAGAATCAAACTCACCACTCATCGGTTTAATATCTGACACCCCAGCCCACTGCACCAAGCAGGACTCTTCGGGAGGATCTATGATCAACCAACTTTTGTCTTGATAATTTTTGTTATGTTCTATTTAAATTTTTTTGGGGTTTCAATTTTTAGTTACTGAAAATAGACAAAATGTGATAGTTTTTATAGGACTTGTTCTGCTGGCTGTGTATGGTTTGGTTTAATTATAATTTGTGACTCTAGTATTAAAGACTCGTCTTCTTCTCCTTTTGGTTGTTCCCATTAGGAGTCACCATGGCAGATCATCAGCCACAGAACAAGTGGCAGTAGGCTTTCACTGTGTCAAGTTGCTAGCCCAGCAACTAACCTTCCTCAGAAGGCACAAGCATGCACCTGGGGCCAATTTAGAATGCCCAATCCAACTGAAGAATCTCTTGGGAATATGGGAGAAAACCCACAGAAACACAGGAAAGACATACAGAGTCCTCACAGAAGGCACCCCAGCCAAGAAGTGAACCTCTTGCTGTGAGGTGACAATACTAACTGCTGCACCACTGTGTTGCCCAACTACAAAGACTAGTCTCCTGGAGTTTTTCAACTGTTAAATGTTATTTATCATCAGTGTAACACTGTGTCTACAACTTTAATAATACACTTATATATATATGTTCTTACTTGTGTGAGTAAATCTCAATATTTATAACTGATAAACAATACTTATGTAAAAGTAACTCATTATTTTAGTTAATAACTAGTAATAGTAATATATTACTTTTTTAGAAAAGTAATAAGAAATAGCAATGCATTCCTTTCACTGAAAAGTAACTAGTAATAGTAACTTATTACTTTTATAACTAGCACAACACTGCAGGCATCATGCACGTTGTTCTAGAACCTGACTGCTTTTCAGTTTTTGCATGTGATGGTCTGATTTGTATTGTTCTCAGAGCTGCACTAACTCTTCACACAGTAGTAAGTCTCCAAGAAAATAAAGCAGCTTTTTTAAGCTGTCAATGGGTAAACCTTCAAGTGCGGACTCTCTTCTTGAGGTGGAGTAACTATCATTGTTATCCATGAGCTGTTAACTAATCACTCATGCTTCAGCTTCAAAGTACATTTAACAGATGTCTAAATTACTTTCTCTGTTTACCACTGCCTACACTGGAAATATATATATTCTCTGTCTTAAATGTTGCCAAAATGCTGTATTTGCTTAAAAGTATTTTTAGAACTCCTCTCATGTCAACTCTATTCTTACAGTGGTTCACAAAAACTGGTATGCCTGTCTGTTCTTGAATTTATGTTGTGAGATTTTTTTCACTTTTTGCTAGATACAAATGTCTTAGAGAATAATATTTTCCCTCTTCTGCTATACTATTACTTATCCCCTTGATTTGCTACACTATAGCACTCTAACACTTCATCAAAACAATATAATCCTTGACCATGGTGGGAACTATTAGTTGTTCTCAGCATTATGAGTTTTGCCATGATTTGTAAATATGTCATTGGACTATTGCATATACTGTTTTTTTCATAAGGAAATGGTCTTTCAATTCCAACAATAAAATGTTAGCGATTTGTTACTTTGTATTCTATATTTTGCCACTATTTTTTGTGTGTCCTATGCACAGCACCAGCTAGCTACTGTGTTCTCATTCTGCCCCAGAAAGAAAAAGAAGCTGGAGGTACCACTGGAAAAGTCTGCACATAGGCATTCATCCAACAACATACACACACTACACAACGCAAATACACAATTCAGAATATTTTGCAAAATCACAGGGTTTGAATCTTTGGCATTCTTAAGAGTGTACAGTTTAATATTGGTTTGTAATAGATTTTATTTACATTTATGTATTATTACATATTTATATGCCAATAGAACTTGTTCTGTGAAATATAATGATGTAAAGTTTTAGGTGGGTTTCTGCATACTGAGATCGGAGAAGATCGTGCTTCACTCTGGAAAGCTGTGATCTACTTATTTCATATTCTTTGGAGGGAAGAAAAATAGTAACGAATATACAGTCAGTCAGGATTTTAAAGACAGATCAAATCATTACATCTTAAAGTACTGCATTATAATGCCAACATTTGGCTACTAGAAAATGTACATGAATTAATTTGTACTATTGACTGCCTGTATACGTCATGCAGTGTTTCCTTCCACGGAATTATGATGCCGCGATTTATGAAGCAACATCACAAACAGGTCTGACAGAATGCAGTGCTGCCCTCAGATGGATTTAGTTCCAGTCAGAGCTGTTCTCCATTTGCATGGGTGCTGTGAAGTTAGCCACCTCTGGTTTTAGGAGCCCAGAGTTAGCTTTGGAGAAGTTTTTCATGGTGGTCACCTTTGCAGTGGGGGGAGGGGGGGTTGTGGATTTCCAAGGTGATTATTCTGTGGTCAGATCTAACCAGGGATGAGTCAACTATTGGTATAGAGCAATGGTTGCCCATAGTAGTAATGACCAGGTCGAGGATGTTGCTATCTCTAGTGGAGGTAAGAATGACTTGGTCCAGGGCACTGCAATTAATGAATTCCAGGAAACGTTGGGCAATTGTATTGGTACACGAGTAGTTTTCCCAGTTAATGGAAAGGTAGTTGAAGTTGCCCAATATGAGAGTGTTAGGTTGGACCCTAATATTCTCCAGGGTGCATAGGAATGTGGAGTGTGAGTCTTGGGACCTGGTTGGGGACCTATAGCAGGCTACAACCTGAATCGCTGTCTTAACCAATGTTAGCTGCACCTGAAGTATCTCGGATTAGTTATTTTGGGCTACCAGTCTAGAGGTGTGTGCATCCTTTATGAATATGGAAACACCACCACCTTTGCGGCTTCGGTCCAAGTTCTGAGGCTCAAAGGTGTGGAATGAGTTATAGCCTGGTAGTGCAGGGGTGCTTTCTGCTGCCTTGAACCAGGTCTCTGTTACAGCACAAATATCAATGTTCTCCATTTTAAGGAGTGCTTTGAGCGAGTGCATTTTGAGATTTGGACTTTTAACGTTGAGCAGCATGACTCTCATATTGCATTTGTTTGTAGCTGTTATAGTGGTAATTTGGTCTTTGGAGCACCGCCTAAAAAAGGCACTATAGGGTGGCAGGAGCCTTGGCCAGTATCCGGAATCCCAGGAGTGACAGATGCAGGCCATTTCTGGCAAAGCATCGAGGTCAGTCAGTCATGTCATCCCAGGCAGACAGATACTGGATCCCCTTAGAATGACACTAGAAACTTAGCCAATTGTTGAACTCAATCATTTTCTGCTTGTACTGTATCATTTTGGGTGATGGTTGGATGCTGCTCAGGGATAGGGTCATACCCGCCTGGGCTACATAATCCAATAGCTCCTCCATGTCTCTTTTCATGTAGTCCAGGGAGGTACATCTCTGGTCATTCACACCCACATGTACAATGACAGAGTCATATCTGTACCTGTTGTTGAGGGACCTGAGTGTATGCATTATGTGGTAGATCCTGGCGGCAGTCAGGCAGCTGACTGTTACTTTCTCCTTATTCAGCCTAGTGAGTGGGACATCAGTGTGCCTCACTATCGAGTCACCTATGACTAGTGTGTTGGGCATGCTGTTTAGCATTAGGGGCTTTGGTTGAGTGGCACACTTTTTAGAAGAGTTATGTGTCTCATGATTAGTGTTGTGTTGTGGTGGTCAAGTGAATTTCTGCCTTGGATATCTCTGCTGTTTGGGTAGATTTTTATTGAGAGCCTCCATGAAGGTGGGTGTGTGGTTTGTGTTTTTATGTAAAGGCAGTGCTGGTGTGTGTTCTGGAGGGCTATGTGTTCCATGTGGTGTGGTGCAAGTTTTGACCTTCTCCTCTTGACCAGCTATTCTGGTCTTGGCTGTAGAGTACATGGCTTCCCATTTGGATATATAAGTGCATCTCTCAGATGTCAGAGTACTGGGAGGTAAGAGGAGAGGGTTGTCAGTGTACATGGGGCAGTTGCTACATTGCCTCAGGATGCCCAAGTTCACCAGGTTAATAGGAGAAAGAACAGGGAACTGTCCTTTAGACATGCCTGGAGGGGTGGGCATTAATAATAAGTACTGGAGCTGTTTCCTTGTAGAAAGTTTAGTGCTGGTAGCACCATTCTTTGCTGCAATAATTGCTACAAGAAGGATGGTAAAATGCTAGACTAATAAGCTGGTAAAAAGTGCAGGAGAGGAGACAACTAGCAGATCTAAGGGAAAAATTGAAGAGCAGACTTTCTGGCACCGCTCAGAAGCTTACAAACATTCCTGGATACAGCAAGTCTGTATCTGGACTAGACTAGTTACAGGAAAGGTGGGAAACAAGCGCAAATGCAGGCTTTCAAACCAGAAAGTTGAAAGAGATAGAAAAACTGCCCAAACGGCCAATAAGCTACAATTTCTGGGACAGAAACCACTCCTCTTGTGGTAGATAGGCTACCTAGTGCTTACCACTCCTACTGATAAGCTAGAAGGTTTCTTTCCAACACAGAAAGGCTTGGGGGGCTCAGAAGCTTACAAACAGCCCTGCATATAGCAAATCTGTATCCGGACTAGACTAGTTACAGGAAAGGTGGGAAACAAGCACATATGTGGTCTTTTAAATCAGAAAGTACGATGGCAATGTTTTTATAAGACCCATTGTTCCTACTACTATTGTAACTGTCTGGGTATCCTTCTTCCACATTGGCCTCATTTCTGCCTGCAGATCCTGTTATTTTATGACTTTGTGTCTCTCTGTACATAAGACACTGTCGTCGCTGCGTATAGAAATTTCAATGATCAATACTGTTTGTCTTTCTTTTCTTGGACTACTATATCTGGTTTTATCGCATCTATTTTTGAATTGTTGTTAATGAGAGATTCCACATTTATTTTTATTTATTTATTTTACATTTGTTGACTGGGTTGGTCTAGCTGGATATATTTCCATTTTCCGTAGAGGCCGGGGAGAATAGCTCCACATATAAACAACCACCACCACACAAAAAAATGTTTATAATAAACAAGAGAGGTATTACAGTTTAAATTATGGGAAGACTATGCGACACACTACAATATTACATCATACACCTACAGATCATTTGATCACATGATATAAACTTCATCATTTTCTGTGATGCTTTGTGACTTATGTTTCCAGTGTTTCTCAGCTACTTCAATATTATAATGTTTGCACAATCCCCCATACAGCAGTCTTGTCACATTACTATGCCTTTCAGTATACAGTCCTACTGCCATTAGTGCATCATTACCAGAAACAAGATGTGCGACTGTTTCCAATTCTGTTTTACAAATACTGCATTTCTCTGTTTCTCCCACATGTTCAATGGAATTTGTAAACCAATGTGTAAGTAGTCCACTATCCTGGGCCACTAATATTAACCTTTCTTCATTTAATTTAAATTCACCTTTCTTTTACCATTCTTGCATTTGATTCCTGATCAACATGAGGTTGTACGAAGAGTTTTCTATACTTGCAACTATATTTATACATTTTCCACATTTCTTGCCTTCTTATCTGATCCTTCACCTTATATTCTTTCTTTTATATTTAGGCACATTCAGTTACTGCCTGATGTTTATCTAATTTTGGTTTGATTTCCATTCCCAGTTGACACCGATATGGTTCTGATAACTAAACAGGAAAGTCATCTTAGACTTATTCTCCTCATGTTTCAGAACATTCCCTGTGTTTGTAACTTGTGTGGTCAGCAAATATGTATGCAGTCCTATGACTGCAGATCTATACAGGAAATAAATTTCAAGCAGGCCCATACCTCCATCAGAATGGGGAATATATAATCTTTGTATACACGGATTTTTATAAATCATTTGAGAAGCATAAAGGATTTTTCTTTTTTTCCTGTTCAACTGATCCAATACCCTTTGGGGCCAGGCAGTCACTCCAAAACTGTAAGTTAGGACAGGATGAGCAAATTGGTTTATAACTTGGACTTTGTTCCTAGATGTCAGAGCTGTTTACAGAATTTTAGTCTTCTAAAATATTCCTTATTAAGTTTTATTTGAATTTGCTCATGTTTTCTTGTTGATACTTCATCAATTACCAAATATTTATACACTCCCTCTTGCTCAAGTTCTTTTATATCACATTTTTGTCCCAAAGTGATATTTTCTTTGTGATATAGCATTCCTGCTTTAAAAGTTGCTTTTACACATTAATCAGTAACAAATGCCATTCTTATATCTTCTGAGAAAGTTTTGACCACTTGCAATTGTACTTTCAGTTCCTAATCGGAAGAACTACACAATTTTAAATCATCCACAAAAAGAAGATGAGAAGTCTTTACAGTTTGTTGTTTTCTGTGAGCCAAATTGTAGCCATGATCTAATCTGTTAAGTAGACAACTTAATGGGTTAAGGGCAAGACAAAAGAGCAGTAGTGAGAAAGAGTCACACTGGAATATCCCCCTTTGGATTTTTTCTCTGGAATAGGATCATAGGAAGTTACTAGCCTATTGGCCTTGAGGCTGTTACAAGCCTAGCCAAGAATTTAGCCCATGTTTCTACAAGTCAGCACCCTATGCCACTGTCCAGCAGGGCCATAGGTGGAATCCCAGGGGTGTATTTTCTGTTTCCCATCCAGGTTGCACTTAAAAAGGGTTAATGAGGTACTCTGCTTTCTGTGAAGAGGGAATCTATTACACAAAAGGGGGAGTCTCTGGGACACAACTCTGTCTTGCCAACAAGTCCTATTGATGCCACAGACCAGGTTGAGGTCGCACATCCGGGTTACTCGAGTGCAGCTTGACTTGCAGATATGCAGCAGTTCCATCAGGGCAGGGTCAAAGATTATTTTGTATGCCAGACAGACTTAATCTCTAAGGAATCTGTAGGAGACTGAGTAGAGGGACAAGGCTTTTAGCCTATCTGTGTAGGGTAGATGTTTGATCCCCTGGATTCTCCTGGTGAGGAATCTTTGTGATCTCTCCAGCTGCTGCTGCATGTGCTTTGTGAGGTACATGCTGAAAGGGGCACTGTACTCAATAATTGGTATTATAAGGGAAGACTACAGGGTTGTTATGACCACCTTGTCCACGGATGAGATACCCTTACTAATGAAATGGGCCATGTAGAAAGCTTACCATACAACAAAGGCAATATAGTGGTCAAAAGTCAGTTTGCTATCAACCAGAGTGCTCAAGTCCCTAATGACTGACTGCGTGCTTAGAACCTTATTATCAATGTCATAATTTGTGGGGACATCACTCTCCCCAAAAGGGATGATGATGATGCATTTATTGGAATTCAGCTTGAGGCCATGTTTCTGGCACCAGCCATTTTTTTGGGTGGCACCCTCTTGGAGGATGTCCACATCACTAGAGGAATTGATGACAGCACCCAATTTGCAGTCATCTGCAAACTTGGTCAGCCATAGCCCACTAGCATATACCTCACAAAGCACATGCACCAGCTGGAGAAACCACAAGAGGTTCGTAACCAGGAGAATCCAGGGCCTCAAACATCTACTCTACACAGATAGGCTCAAAAGCCCTGTCCCTCTACTCAGTTGCATACAGACACCTCAGCGGTGACCTCTGTCTGGCCCACAAAGCAATTTCAGACCCTGTCTTGATGGGGCTGCTGCATATCTGCAAGTGAAGCTCTACTCGAGGAACTCACATGTGACCTCAACATGGTCTGTGACATCAACAGAATTTGTTGGTAAGACAGATTTTTGTCCTAGAGACTCCCCATCTGTGGAATAGACTCCCTCTCCATGTCAAGCAGAGTACCTCATTCTCCCTTTTTAAGTGGAACCTGGATAACCAGATGGAATACAAAAAATACACTCCTGGGATTCCACCTGTGTCCCTGCTGGACAGGTGCTTTGAGTGCTGACTTGTCTAAATATGGGCTTATAAAGGCCTTAGGGCCAATAGCCTAGTAACTTCCTATGATCCTATGATTCTATGTAAAGGTCCATGATGACATATTCGTCTACCTCACAGATGAGGAGAGTCAGGATGTGTCTATACTTGCATGTATAAGGTGCTGTCCCCCTCAACTCAGATGGATACATGTTGATATACAACCTTATAAGTGAACATTTTCCATTTGGAAGTTGTGTTGAAGTGCATATCCAACCGTGTATGGTCTAGGTTCTGATTGCCACTATAGGTGATCTCTAATGTCATGGCCCATTGATTCTGTGTCATTAGCCATACAGGGTAAACAGATGTGCTGTCCTCCTTAGCAGAGAAACTGAGTAAGGTCTGAATGTATACTTTGGCTGATGGACAGTGGTGACATGGGGGGTGACTTATGAGACAGTCAGTTAGCAGATTGTTATTTCCTCCAGTTGGGTATGTCTGGTGGCATCTGGACACACATTTGTGCTTAGTTGTGTATTCCACTTACCATTTCAATTGTATAGGAATAAATTATGTATGATGGAAATGCTGCACATCTGCAAATCAGCTGCAGCTGATGACATCATCAGTATCTGGTGAGGAGAAGATGGTAATAGCAGTGTCCCACATGCTGGTGTAAAATGCTGTCTCTAATGTCAAACAAGTGCACAAGCATACACACACACACCCCAATTGACTGCAGGAAGAACAGAACCTGTACTTATCTAAGGACACCAGCTAGAGAACTCAGTACTTTATGCAAGTGCCACAGCACCAGTCTGACTTTTGCAAGGCTGCAGGGCAACTTATAGTGGATGGCATCAGCACTGGATGTTAGTGAGAAGATGTTTGGAGGTCTGAATGAAATGGATTTGTAGGCATGTGCAACTGTCAAAATATTAGTTTGGACCTACTGGCTCCATTCACCTTTGCTGCACTCGGGCTCACTCTGCTCCCCTGCCCTACCCCTATTCCCACCCATCCCTGCACCAATTCCACCAGCCCACTCACTTTAATACCTCACACCGACACTCATTGTTACCATCCCCCTCCTCATAATAATCCTGCTACTACCTGCTCCACTCACTCATATAACACACTCCCTTTCTTACTCCTTAATCTTTACTAATCTCTTCCATATTCTTCAATCCCTTCTTCTTTTTTCTTATTTCTAATATCACCTATCAAATTCCACTCAACCTTCTTCCCAACTACCCTACATCCTAATATTCTGCAGACAGCAATACTCACTACTGCTTTCCCATATCTCCCGCTATCATCTCCTACTCTGACTACACTCTTCTCAAAATTAGATTCCCCTCCTAATACCTCTTTACTTCATAAAAACAGACTATAATTTCTCCCTGGTTACCAAACTAAACCACTACTACTCCACCTCTTCAACATCCTTAAACTCTCAGGTGACATTCACCCTAATCCATGCCCACACAACAACCCATCTACATCCACCAACACAACTCCCATACTATTGCAAGCATCCAACTGTGGTCTCAAGCATCTCTCTTTTTACTCAGTCAACATTCACAGCATACTTAATAAGACAGCAGAATTTCACTCTTGGATAGCCCAATACTCTCCTAACATAATTTCTCTCTCAGAAACATGGCTGAAACCACATACCAAAGTCAATGAATTTCTTCTCCTAGCTATAACATTATACACCTTGATAGAGCACATAAAAAGGTGGTGGTGTTGCCATCATGTACTCTGACATCCTAACCTTGCCCCCCAATCAATCCACCCCCCTCATTTTACCCAGATGAACTCATCATGGCCAATTGCAAACTAAACAATCACAAAACCCTTACAATAACTGCTATCTACATACCCCTGGAGATAGCATACCCTTGTTAGAACAGATTCTTTACTGGATTACTGACCTTATACCTAATGAAACTATCATACTATGTGATGTTAATATCAATTGGATTCCCTTTACCTCTAACTCCACTATTACATCTATAAACCTATATGGCTACACTCACCTTATCTCTTCTCCCACTTCTATTCACAAACCCACTAACACCAGTTCTATCACTGACTGGATTCTTGCCTCTCATCCTAATCTCTGTTACTACTCTGAATCCCTTCCAGACATGATTAGTGTTCACTCCCCAATATGTGTCCAAAGATTTTCCCTCACCTAACTAGGCCTCACAAACTCAAGGAATGCCATAAGCTAACCAACTTCAACCCTGAGACCTTCAACAACTATCTATCTGCAAGTTGACTGTTCCTTCCTCTCACACCTCTCCCTTGATGAAGCTGTTCATCAATTGAACTCCATCTTGATAAAAAAAAATTCTACCACGCACATTTAAATACTAAACCTTACAACTCCAAAAAACTTTGGAATTCTGTCAAACAAATTCTCTACCTTGGAAACCTCTCAACACCAAATCCCTGCCTTAATAATTTGCCTCTATAAAATGCCTCTATCTTTAATACCTACTTTATTGATACCATTGAAAAATGTATGCCAACTTCCAACCTTACCAATGAGTCACCTCCCACCACCCCATCACTACAAAACTGCCCTTTCTCGCTAACACACATCCCTACTAGCTATATCAAAAAGCTTCTTCTCAAACATAAATCGTGTTCCCCATCAGCTGACAAATTGTTATCTGTATTCTTAAAGGCTGCACCTAACTCCATAGCTTACTCAGTTTTCATCCTCATAAACCACTCCATCTGTGAATCTACTATTCCAACTCTCTGGAAGAAATTCCAAACCATTCCTATTCACAAAGGTGGAAACTCTGTTGAACTCTCTAATTATCATTGAATTGTCATATTTTCTCCCCTCTCCAAAATTCTTGAACATTGTGTGCATAAACAAATCCTGTCCTATCTCATTCAAGAAAATCTCATCACCCCCTACCTAGCATGGTTTCCACCCCACCACAGTACCTCTACCACTCTTATTTCCTTTACTAACTCTGTATACTGGCATTTCAGTTTGCACTGTATTTTATCTTATGTACAATGTTCTTTTACTTTTTTTGCTGTAGAAGTTATCGGTGCTTTTCACCTCGGGTCTCTACTGAAAATGTTTTATTTTTTTGTAACTCAGCTGAACCAACCAAGTTAACAAATATGAAATAAATAAATAAATCTTAGAAGCCACAGATAATAATAAACTGATGTCATTCCTCTTTTTAGACCTCTCCAAAGCCTTTAACACTGTCTCCCACCACATCCTCCTCTCCAAGCTTTCTCAACTAAACCACTCCCCTGCAACTATCTCCTGGTTCACCAGCTACCTCACTAACAGACAGCAATTAGTAAAATGGATCTCTGTTTTATCCCCCTTTCCCACCATAAAAATGGGTGTCCCTCAAGGCTCAGTCCTTGTCCCCCTTCTTTTTATCCCTCATACAGTACACAGACAACTCCACTATCATCAGCATTGTGACAACCCCTCTGAATTACTAATCCTAACTCAAACCTCTTTTAATCTAACTGAATCTTGGCTTTCTAACAATCAACTTATACTAAACCCTAAAAAGACAAATCTTTTCCTATTCCTACCCAAATATGTCTTCCATCTTAAATCCTTATTTACTATCTCTTCACTAAACAACACTATTATCACACCTGAATCCCACACAAAACTTTTTGGAGTGGTCATCAATGACCAGCTGAAACCAAACCTCCATGTACACCACTGTATTAAGAAAACCCACCAAAAGCTCAGCCTACTTTACAGAAACAAAAGGTTTCTTACTCCAAGCTCCACAATTTCACTTGCTCAGGCTGATCTTCTCCTTAACCTCTTCTACAGCTCTCAAATCCTTACTAACTTACAGTCGTCCCTACTATCCAAACTAAAAAATCACATACAACAAAGCAGTGAGACTTGCAGCCAACCTCTGTCCAAAATCATACCACTGTCTTGCTCTTCAATCAATGATTTTCTTAGAGTTTTACAACCAACTCTTCATTCATCCTAAACAATCCTTCCTCTTGTCCTAATATAGTCTATCTTGTCTCCATCTATAATCCACCATGCACCCTTAGAAGTTCTGAGCAATATCTCTTACAAATTCATAAACAAAAAAATCAGTTAGACAAAGCCTATGCATCCATCTTTTGGCTCTATCTTGAAATAAGCTTCCTATGGCCCTTAGAAGTGTCATCCAGGCTCATGAATTCAAGACATCTCTTAGAAATTACCTATTCAGTACCTGGAAATGTCCCTGCATCCACCCCACCTCAAATCTTCCCTTCCTTCTCTCATCTTTTCCTATTCCCCCTCACTAGCTTTCTTTCCTACTTCCTCTTTCTCTACTATCCAACAATGTCTTCTTTCATTCTGTATATTTCTTTTATAATCTTTTTTTCTGCACTTCTTTGGCAGCTTGCTCCTTTGCATCCTCCCTTACACTTACTACTTAACTGAATTCTAATGTTTTTCAAAATCTTTAACATTTATTGCATCCTGACATCTTTCCTCATTTCTTTTTTGTATTTAACTTTTACTGTCTTTTTCTGTTTCCTTTATTTCTATTTATTCCTTAATATTTGGAAAATTAGTATTCTGAATTTGTTTACTGTATATATTGTACTCTGCATTTTTGTACTTATCAAAATTTTTACTGGGAATTTATCATACTTGCGTAATTTGCATTGTGGAGCTGTTCTCCCCAGGCCACTACTGAAAAACGGTGCAAGTTAAGTCAGACTATCCCAGTCAACAAATTTCAAATAAGTAAATAAATAAATGAATTGGTACTTCATGGGACCAGATTGGTAACTGCCAGTTGCACGCTTATGTTCTTCTGACTAGACAGATACATGTACACACACACACACACACACACACACACACACACACACACACACACACACACACACACACACACACTAGTTGACTGCATTGAGATTAGAGCCCCTACCTATCAAAGTACACAGACTAGAGAACTTAGTATTTTATGCAAGCACCACTGCACAATTCTGACTTTTACAAGGCAGCAGGAAAATTTATAGTGAATTACATCATCACTGGATTTTGGAGAGAAGAGTTTTGGAGGTTTGCATGAAATGGATGTGTTGGCATGTGCAACTGTCAAAATATTGGTACTTCATAGGATTGTAGTGGTAAATGCCAGATACACACTTATCTCTTCTGACTAGGCAGAGACACATACACCTCAGTTGACTATAGTGAGATTAGAACCCCTACCTAAGTATATAGATTTGAGAACTCTGCATTTTATGCAAGTGCCATGGCACAGGTCAGACTTTTACAAGGCTGTCTGACAATTTATAATGGATGACATCAGCATTGGATGTTGGAGAGGAGATTTTTAGGAGGCCTGCATGAAGTGGATAGCTAGTCATGTCCAACGGTCAGGATATTAAAGTTCTGCATGTTAACAGCTTGATGAGTGTGTGTTAGAAAAATATGGATTAATGTGTGTATGCTTAATGCCAATTAATAATCAAAAGAATTAATAAGCTTTTCATTCTATTTTACATGCACTGTGTTATATATAAATTGAGTTTCATATGAGACTGAAAAAGATGCTTTTTGAAAACTGCAGTATGCTTTCTGAAACTTGCAAGATGCCCTCTGACCTAGTAATTGCTAGCACAGCAATATTCATGTTTATGCCTTTTGGAAATGTACTTGAGAAGCAGGTGGTTATTTGCTAGGTCAGGAACGAATGAATGAACAATACTATATTCTGTAAATGTAATGATTTTAGACAATCAGCTGTGTTCAAAGCATGAGAACATGTGCAGCTGCAGAAACATAGAGATAAAGTAGACAAAGGATTATTAGAGAAATGAACTGTTAGCATTGTGCTTGAATTAGCCATAGTACATTGAATGGCACCATAACATGTATCTAACTAGTAGTAATCAAGGCCATGTTGTTTTCCTCAGGAAGTTTCTCACAAAAATTGATAAATCAGCAGAAATTCATGGGAATGATGGTCAACAGATGATGATGAAAACGCTGGTAATCTGTTACGTCAGCTTGGTAGGCCATATCTAGTTGGAGAATTTATAAAAATGAAAGTATTTCCTGTTTCTAGTTAGACAAACTCTGTAATAGCACGTTTTTGTCTCCTTGCTGCAAGATTAAAGTGCCTTAACCTGAACCTACCGTGTTTTGATCATTTTTAAAGTATATTTTTCCTTTGACAGTTTGGTCCTTCAGACCGGAAAGTACCTCTCGCTCTAGGCCTAGGTCAGAATTGGGCCCGGTGGCATGCATCCGTATGGAGAAGAGGCCAAATCAGCTCTTCTGTTTTGAAAGACCTCTGACTGAATTGTCGTTCGAAAGAGGCCAGCCACTGTTTCTGATCTGGGATTGGAGGACGAGTCAACGATCCGGTGGATCAACTCACGAAGGGTCAGGTAAGGAGGCATTACCTTATTTCTGTTTTAAGATCAGGGACTAGTTGCAGAACTGTTTTTTGTCAGGAAGATTTGCATGTGCAGATCAGGGACAAAAAAGGTTACTGTTTTGTCATAGATCAGGGAAACAGAATAGGTAGGCAGTTATTCTAGATAAACTGTGAAAAGGTGTAGAACTGTGGTACCACGTGATAAGAAGGGTTACGTAACAATTTACAGCTTAGCTAAGGCAGCAATGGGAAATCAGTGCACGAAAAGTTCCCAAGACCCGCCCCTAACTGAAGACGCAAAATATATGCAATTACAGCATGCCGACAATGTTAAGTACTATACAAAATGGGTTGATAAGTATAAATTCGATGGTAATTTAGATAAACTTGCACTCATCAAACTTGTCAAGCAACTAAAGACAGACGCAAAAGGTCAATTAAAAAAGCAACGACAATTAGGAGTCCCTCAGGCACATAGATGGCTTGAGGAAGCAAATCGCATGGAACAAAAGATTAAAAATTCAAAAACAATGTTCTTAGACAAAGAGGATAATAACTTGGTAATAGCAACGGCCCCTCCTTCACCCCCTCCACTTCCCTTACCAGAATATGAAGCAAGTGGACAAGCTGATCCACCTCCGCTATACCCAGCTGTTTCTACAGCATCAAAACTATTTGTCCGGGATCCTATTGAGACAAGGTCTCGAACACGCGACTTGAGAAGGGAGATTGAACTATGTGAAATAAATAGAAAATCACAAGCTATGAGTGAGGAAGAAATATGTCCACTCATAGAAGTACCAAATCCTCAGGCAGGACAGGCAGGACAGGATCCGACTATTTTAGTTTATAGACCGGGGACACCGGAAGATATCCAGAAAGCCTTGGAGGGAATTCCTTATCCGAAAGTGAATTTTCAAAAATTTTTAGAAGACTTACAGGGTATGAGATTAAGTTACCATTTGAATGGAGAAGAAGTAGAAAAAGTAGTTAGACAAATTGTAGGTCCAGATTGGCACATGATCAGTGACGACTGGAATCCCCGTGACGCGCAGCTTAGACCACTCCCACATACTAATGCAGAATTGGGTGGCAGAGTGAAAGGTCTGACAGACCGAATCTCTGAAAAATGGAAGCCTAGGCCTGATTGGACTTGCATTAATCAGTGCATTCAACAAGAAGGTGAAACAGTTGATAGATATTATGCTAGATTATTAGAGTGTTTTAATAACCACTGCGGAATGCAAATACCAGAAAACCAGACACAAGGTTCCCCATATGAGCAACAGCTAAAGAATGCGTTCTTGAAAGGTAGTATAACTCCCATTAGCAGCTTTATTACGAAGCACATGGTAGATCATCGTACGAGTAGATTGCAGCCATTACTTGAATATGCAAGACATGCAGAGAGACATTTTAGTAGTAAGAAGAAAAAGAAAACTCAAGTATTTTCAGCAGAAGATGAGTCAGAAGTATTTGTAGTACAAACTGGGAGAGAGGGTAAGAAAAATACCCAGGGAAATAAACAACCTGACAGACGTTCAGAAGATTTTGAAGAAAGGAAGAAAAGAGATGAATGTTTTAAATGCAGGAAAAAAGGACATTTAGCACGGGATTGCAGGCTAAATAAAAAGGTGAACACAGAAAATAAGGAGGATGAGGAATGAATATATGATAGTCAGGAATCACTGAATGAGAATAAACAGGAAAAGACAAGTGCAAATGTGATAGCAATAGTAGAGGATGTGACAGAAGGGGTAGAGGATGTACATGAATTTGTAGACATTGAGGAAAATGAAATTTTGGACATAGCCTTATTGAGCCTAGAGCTTTACTTAGCAGATACAAAACCAGAAGTGACGCTTCTGGTAGAGGGGAGGGAAGTCAAATTTTTGTGTGACTCAGGGGCTTCACGGACCCTGATACATCCTTCAAAATTACCGGAAGATTCAGAATCTCCAGATTATATACTAGTGAAGGCAGCTAATGGACAGCTGTATCCGGAGCCACTCTCCCATGACATAGCAATAACAGACCCCATTTCAGGAATGACCCAGAAAAGTAAAACTGTAGTTTCTGCAAAATGCCCGGTAAACCTTTTGGGTAGAGATTTAATGCAGATATTTGGCATAACCGTAGTTCCAACCTTGCAGGGTATGGAAGCACAGTGACAAATGGACACTTTTGTAGTGCGACCGGAGGGTGAGACATATTATTGGTACAGTCAGGACTTGGTTACGACTGGTCCAGGGGCAGTAACCGAAGAACTGATGAACGTAGCCATCAGTAAATCTCCCTCCCTCAACATTAACAAACAGCATTTGTTGCATTGTACTCTATATTACTGTAGTAGATCAGGACCTGATAAAGAATATGAGGCAGGAATTGTTTCAGAACTATGCAAACAGACTAGTGTTACGAAACTTGTACTGGGACACAGAAGGAAACAGTGTAGTAAGCTGTTCATTGCCCCAGGAATTTTTAGCACTTTACAAATCTAATCGATTGCCACATGTTAGTTTAACTAAGAGTCAAAGTTTGAAATGGGCAGACTTGGGAGAAAAAGTCACAAGGTGGGAAAAGCAGACAGAATTAGAACTCTCCGAACAAGGAGTACAGAAACAGAAATTGAATTGGATAACACAGACACACCCAGCTGTGCACTCACAGTCTAGTGAGAATAGCTGAGTATTACTTTTATTGGAAGAAGAGGAAAAAGCCTTGTGAAACATACCAGAGACTCTCTGGTCAACAGGGAAATCAGATGTAGGACTTATATGAACAGCAGGACCAGTTACCATAACACCAAAGTCAGCATTTAGGCCTCAGAAAAGACAGTATCCCTTGAGAAAGGATGCAGAGATAGGGATCAAACCTATAATAGCAGCCTTACTTAAGGAAGGAGTCTTAATAGAATCTCCCGATTCACCATGTAATACACCCTTATTTCCTGTCAGGAAAGCGAATGGGGAATGGCGTATGGTCCAAGATTTACAAGCTGTAAATAATGCAGTTATACCCATGGCACCAATGGTGCCAGATCCGTACACTTTACTGAATAATTTAAAGCCTCAGCAAAAGTATTTTTCTGTGGTAGATATTAGTAATGCATTTTTCTCAATGCCGATACACCCCGACAGCCAACACTGGTTTGCATTTACATTTCAGGGGAAACGGTATACATATACAAGATTACCACAGGGATATTGTGAAAGTCCAACAATATTTGCACAAGAAATGGCAAGCAACCTGGCGGGATTTATCCCACCGAAAGGTAGTCAGATTTTACTTTATGTAGACGACATTCTGCTGGCAGCCCCCACACAGCAAGAATGTAGTGAGGATACCATAGCATTATGACAATTTTTAGCTACTCAAGGACACAAGGTGAACAAAAACAAACTACAACTTTGGAGAAAACAAGTTAAATACCTGGGATATGTAATATCCAAAGAAGGTAGAATATTAGATGAAGATAGAAAAACAGCAATATTACAAGCACCTAGACCAACTACCAAGAAGGAAATGATGTCCTTCCTGGGAACTGCTAACTTTTGTCAGAGTTGGATACCAAATTATGCTTTGGAATCTGCTCCACTGACTAATTTGATATTTAAAAGGCCGATGGCAGCACAAGATTTATTACAATGGACACCAGAAGCAGAAGCAGCTTTCTGTAAGCTGAAACAACTGATAGCATCATCCTTAGTTTTAGGATTACCGAACTATCATAAGCAATTTTTTCAAACTGTAGATTGTAAGCAAGGTTATATGACAACAGTGTTAACACAACAACATGGGGACAAACAACGCCCCATAGCTTACTATTCATCCAAACTAGACCCAGTGGCACGGTCCCTACCCCACTGTGTACAAGTGGTAGTTGCAGCTGCAATGGCAGTGCAGGCTTCGGCCTCAGTAGTGTTATTCCACCCTCTCACATTGAGAGTGCCTCATGCAGTCGCAATTATTTTATTGCAAGAAAAAGTAGCATATCTCTCTCCTGCTAGACATCTTTCCTGTATGACTATACTGTTGAGCCAACCTCATATGATAATTGAGTGATGCACAACTTTGAATCCGTCAACCTTGCTCCCAACCCCTGCAGATGGCAAACCGCAATGCTGCCTGCAGGAGATTGAGCAAAAGACATTACCAAGACAAGACCTTACAGATGTTCCCTTGGATGATGCCGAGGTGACATACTATGTGGACGGCTCGTGCAGGAGGGGTCCTACAGGACAGATCCTAGTGGGATATGTAGTCGTTTCTGACACTGAAACTTTAAAAGCAAAATCTTTACCACACAATTTATCTGCACAAGCAGCAGAGTTGGTTGCCTTGACAAGGGCATGTACCTTAGCAAAAGGTAAGAAAGTGAATATTTATACTGACAGTCAGTATGCTTTTTCTACGGTACATGTTTTTGCACAGCAGTGGAAAAATAGAGGAATGACAACATCTACTGGTAAACCAATTATTCATGCGCAATTTATTTTAGATTTATTAGACTCTATTCAGTTACCTCAAAAAGTAGCTATTTGCAAATGCGTAGCTCATACTAAGCAACAGGATAGAATTTTAAAAGGTAATGCACGGGCTGATACAGCTGCAAAACAGGCAGCTTCAGCCTCAGAAGCTTTTCTTTTGAGTGAGGAATTACAACCCTCTGAGATTTTAGATTTAGAAATGTTGAAAACAATGCAGACACTTACTACAAATGTAGAAAAACAGAAGTGGATAAAACGAGGAGCAATCCTTGAGAAAGGACTGTACATATCCAAGGAAAAGAAACCAATTTTACCATCTAACTTGTTTAGATATGCAGCTTTGTTGAGCCATGGGCAGAGCCATGTCTCAACAGGGGGGGAATGGTACAGTTAGTGAATCGAGTGTTTACAACATATGGATTTACAAATTACACAAAATATTTTTGTGCAGCATGCTATGTTTGTAACAAGCATCATGCACAAGGGGCATTGAAGCCTAAGCAAGGGAGTTTCCCTACACCACCATATCCGTTTCATACTATTTGTATGGATTTCATAGAACTGAATAAATGTGAGAATAAAAAGTATTGCCTTATCATTATAGATATGTTTTCCAAATGGGTGGAAGCTTTTCCAACTAAAAATCCAGATGCAGCTACTGTTGCAAAGGTCCTTGTTAAAGAAATTATACCCAGATTTGGCATACTGGAAAAGATTTATAGCGATAATGGTATACATTTCGTGAATCAAACAGTGCAACAACTTAGTTGTTATTTTGGAATATCGCTAGAAAATCACTGCGCCTACCACCCCCAATCTGCAGGATTAATTGAGAGGCATAATGGGGTATTGAAGAATAAGCTTAGGAAGTTGATGAGTGAGACACAGAAAAACTGGGTGCACTGTTTGCTTCTGGCACTGTTGAGCATGAGAACTGTTCCAAATGCAAAGGGATTAACTCCTTTTGAAACTTTGTTTGGGAGAGCATATTATACACCTCAGTGGAAACCTCTCATGTCTGCAGAGCAAGAGGCTGACAGTTCACTTGCAGGGTATACGAGACGATTTTTGAATAACAAACTTTTGCAATTAAATTCTGTTTCAGATAAAGAACAACCGAAATCAGAAGCACCAGTAGCCCCAGGCACCTGGGTCTGGGTGAAGATTGTGAAGAAAAAGAACTGGAGTTCTCCAAAGTGGGAAGGACCATACCAGGTACTACTATCGACACCCACTGCAGTCAAGATCACGGAGCGAGCTTCCTGGATTCATTTGACACACTGTAAACTGGTTAAGAACTTTGAATTGGACAAAAACTTTGTTACTGTTGTACAACGAGAACATAATGGCCAGGTACAGAGTGAATAGAGACATTGAGCAACCTCAGAAAACTTGCATGATCATTTTGATAGCTATGCTAATCACACTGTTCTTTTTGTTGTGGCCACTCCTTTTTCCTGCCACAAAAGTTGGACTGATTAAACGTAATGAGCCAAATATAGACTGGCATCTGAACTTTAACACTTATCAGGCAATTATACGTATGTATGCTGAGACTTTTAATGTTTCGAACTGCTGGGTCTGCACGGCCATACCAACAGCATACGGGGGTTTATTGATGGCTGCTATCCCCCTAGGGGTCAATGAAACTTGGGAAAATCTGGTTTTTGACACAGTTGCTATTAAAGCACATGATAAGGTAGCACTGTATTTGCCTGTAACACAAAAAGGAATTGTATGTTTTTACAAAAATGACACCATCCAAGTGGGATGGAGTAAGTGTAATGTCACAGTACAGTATAAATGTTACAGAAAACCAAACGATTTAAGTGGATCTTGTAGTACAGATTATGACTCATTTTTGAAATCTATGCATAAGACTCTTGATCAGTTACAACGTAATCCTATACTTTTTAAACAGTTATCTGTAATAGATAGGAAAATGTTTCATGCAGGGCAGTCATTTCGTAACAAAGTAACAACTAAAGTAGAGGACTGTTATTTTGTGTGTGGTAAGAAAACATATAAATGGTTACCTGAGAATTGGTCTGGCAGTTGTTTTTTGGGATACCTGGTCCCGGCATAAGACACACTGCAGCTTTGCCTCAGGGAAGTATTCGAAATACCCGAGATGTAACAAAAAAGACTGTTAAGAAACCCGAGAATCCAGTGGGACAGATCAAGCAGGCCGGAAAGACCATCGTAATGTGGGAACCAAACTTGCGCACATGGACTTGAGTGATGCTGTTATATCATGGGCAGGTATATTACCAGCATATGGTGCAGTTAAATCGATTTGGGAGCTGTGGAAACTGTCAAAACTTCTCAAAGTAATGAGTAATGCGACTTTTTCTGCTCTTGAACTGATAACTGATGAACTGAATGCCATGAGAACTGTAGTACTCAAAAACCGAATGGCTCTTGACTTCACCCTAGCGGTGAGGGGTGGGACGTGCACTTTAGTCAAAGAAGAATGCTGTGCATTTATTCCTGATCATCAGCATGAGATTAACGATCATCTCGAGGTGATTCAGCAAGTGTCGGCCATGACCAAACCAGGCCCAAACCCTCTGACAGACTTTTTCCAGAATGTATTTGGGGGGTGGGGTTCCATCCTAATGAACATATTGATTGCCATTGGGGTAGGAATACTCCTAATAGGAGTTTGTGTTTGTTGTGGAATCCCCTGCATGAATTTTTATTTATTTATTTTTATTTAACATTTGTTGACCAGGAATCTCCGACTAGGTTCCACAGAGCCTGTTTTCAGCGGAGGCCCAGGGAGAAATGCTCCAGATGCATGTCTTTGGAATGTGGGAGGAAACCGGAGTACCCAGAGGAAACCCACTCAAACACAGGGAGAACATGCAAACTCCACACAGAAGGCACCCCAGCCGAGAATCGAACCGGAGAACCTCTTGCTGTGAGGCGACAACGTTAACCGCTGCACCACTGTACAATCAAATAATTCATAGATATATCAGTATCTGAGACTATGTATCAAATAACTGAATTTGAAGAGCTGCTAGAATGTGAAGCTCTTTCATAAAAGTTTAAACTGAATGACTTTCTTAACTGCAAATCCTAATTGGAAGAGGTTAGGAAAAGAAGCAAACTGTTTATTCTTTTTTGAAAATAGAATTAAAAAGTATTAACAGGAGGGAAATGTTAGAAAAATATGCATTAATGTGTGTATGCTTAATGCCAATTAATAATCAAAATAATTAATAAACTTTTCATTCTGTTTTGCATGCACTGTGTTATATATAAATTGAGTTTCATATGAGACTGAAAAAGATGCTTTTTGAAAACTGCAGTATGCTTTCTGAAACTTGCAAGATGCCGTCTGACCTAGTAATTGCTAGCACAGCAATATTCATGTTTATGCCTTTATGAAATGTACTTGAGAAGCAGGTGCTTATCTGCTAGGTCAGGAACGAATGAATGAACAATACTATATTCTGTAAATGTAATGATTTCAAACAATCAGTTCTGTTTGAAGCATGAGAACATGTGCAGCTGCAGAAACTTAGAGATAAAGTAGACAAAGGATTATTAGAGAAATGAACTGCTAGCATTGTGCTTGAATTAGCCATAGTACCTTGAATGGTAACATAACATGTATCTAACTGGGAGTGATCAAGGCCATGTTGTTTTCCTCAGGAAGTTTCACATAAAAATTGATAAATCAGCAGAAATTCATGGGAATGGTGGTCAACAGATGATGATGAAAACGCTGGTAATCTGTTACGTCAGCTTGGTAGGTCATGTCTAGTTAGAGAATGTATAAAAATGAAAGTATTTCCTGTTTCTAGTTAGACAAACTCTGTAATAGCACGTTTTTGTCTCCTTGTTGCAAGATTAAAGTGCCTTAACCTGAACCTACCGTGTTTTGATCATTTTTAAAGTATATTTTTCCTTTGACAGTGTGCAATGCATATTATTTGCTGTTGTGTTTTAAATGTCCAGGTATACTTTACGAGACAGCTTTACAAGCTATATGCAAACAGCTGTCCACATTACTACAAGTATTTGAAAAATGGAATGTATATTGTCATTATAAAGATGTGTGTGGTATATAAGAAAGCATTTATTTATTTCTGTACTGTAATTGATATGTTTGTGAACAAGTACTGAGAGGCCAAGTTTGCAGTGCATGGGGGAGTTAACAGATGGCTGCAATGTACTTTTGTGTTTTTTTAATGTGTCTTCATTTTGTTTGTGTTTTAGATGTATTTTCATGGGATGAAGACTAAATTGACAGTACATGACAGTAATACATACTATGGTGCACTTTCAGAGCATACCACAAGAGCAGCCGGTTTTCGTGATCAATGGTGAAATGTTTGCACATGCAAAATACACATTTCTACTTCTTTCCCTGTTTGCATGCAGTTAAGTGGTAAGCAAACACAATCCTCGTTGATAAAATAATGAGTGTTATGAGTATTGAGTGTATGAAACACACCTGCTGCTTAGCTGAGTCTGTGGCAGCAGGTGTGTATAAATGCACTGACACATTTCTTTTGGAGTCAAGATAATCCAGGGTTCGAATCCAAGTGTATGTAATAGTTTTAAATAAGTAGTGATAATGCAATAAAATAATTCTTCATACAACATTCACTGTGTGTTGGTGTGTGTGACCTTAGCACAGTGTGTTTAAGCAGCATTGTGTGGAGGTAACCATATCAAAGAAGAGCCATTCACTGTTGCTTGGCACTGGTGTGTGATGCCAAACTCTATGTAAACATAGAGGTCAAAAAGCGATGGGCTCCATTGCTTTTTGATTCTTACTTATGTGTGTTGTGTGTGATTCTATTTTTTGACCAAATTAAAGGTGTTACAATGAGGTAGATATGAAAGTGGTGAAATGGGGGGGGGGGCAAGCAGGAGGAAGAACAAAGGGAAAGCAATATAGGAATGTGCAAGAGGGAGTTAGGAAAAAAACATAGCTATTCACTTCTTCAACAGTGCAAACTCACAATATGTACAGAATATTAGCTGAATTTGGACAGTCACCTTAACAAAGAGGGGTGACAACAAAATCGTGTTGTATAACCAATTGGACCAAATCAAGTGTGTCAAGAAGACAAATGTGAAGTGGAGAGCTATGTATGGAGCGATATATTTTTTGTGGAACAGCAGCCTGTTTTATTTTTTCTTAATTCAGGAAGAGAGGAATATAGGGAGGGGACAGCAGGAGTCCATGATCATCAAACATGCAGGCAGTGAGAATGTAGTCCTCACCCATAGGAGGGTCTTCACCGTGCACTTATTCTGCTGGCTGCTGGAGTGCTTGACGTCTCTTTCTTCTATGGACCATGAAGAAGAGCTGCCTCTCTTTTTGGCATAGGCATGCTCCAATGATTTATTTATTTATTTATTTATTCATTTGTCTATCTTTGTTTTCCAGAAATTTCCAACTGGATAATGCCCATTTTTAGCAGATGACCTGGGAGAAATGCTCCATTTACTTAAATTGCATTATACTATGTTCAAGTCAGACACAGAGTAAATACATTTCTATTTACATTTAGACACAATAGTAGTTATATTTATATATTCTAAGATTTTAAAGAGGTGGAAGTTATTAGAGAAAAAGCAAACATACAACTTAGTCGATTATACTGTGTGTGACCCTACGCACTCACCATGGCATCTCCTAGCAGGTGTAAAATACCCACCTCTGCCAGTACTTCTAGAGGTTACCACACCACCAGCTGCCAGGTTAGTGCTACCTGTGGGTTCAGGTAATGCAGAGCAGCAGAGGCAGTACTGCCAGGTTGGATCCCAAATGTGCTGGGCTTCAGTGTTAGAGCCAATGGAGCTGGGGCAGGGTAAGCCACTGGGTTTGGCCTACTTCCCTGTGCTGTAAAGCATTTTGGGATTTGTTAGAGATGGATGACATGGAAACATTTGACGAAACAGAAAAAAAAGAGATATGAGTTGTGGTGAGAGAAAAAAAGAGCTAAAATTAGTAACATCATATGTGACATAAGATGCATTATCACAATAATGCACCAATTTTATCTGAAGTTTTACATTTAAGTATACTTTCTAACAACTACAAACTATAATTCTGGATTGTTCAAAGTAATCTTTGCAATGTGCAGATATTGCACATATGCTTGGTCCAATTAAACAGATTAGAGTTTACAGCAGGCATTTATGCCACCTGTATACAATTTAATCAATTAAATATTTTTAAATGATTTAACTATTTTATAATTACTTGTGGTATTTGAACCCATGTCTGACTATAGTCTTACACTTGACTCCTATAGTTGTTTTGTGCTACAGACTGAAGCATGCATACTTGCTGTTACAGTTAGGATATGCATGCTTACTTTCCTACATCTGCATAGAAAATATTCTTTTTAATTTGAAAGCTACAATAATACTTTTCTTGGGCTGCATACATACCCCTTGCTTCCCTCAGTCTCTCTAGATGCTCAGCATGGGCTTCCCTATTTACAATGATTTCTGCATTAGCTGTATAAAGAAAAGAAGAGAACAGATGAGCATTATGCATACCAGTCTTGTCTATATTTAGCTTTCTATCTATTATAAATTTTCTTTATTAGTGTACTTACACAACTGTGAGATGTTACTAGTTCTGAACTCATGCAGTCACTGGTTGAGTGTATCCCTCTTGCACCTTTTCAGGGCATTAAAGTGATGCCTGTACTGCTCTCCAGTGCATAGAATACCAGTTGCACTGGAGACAGCAGCCTTGGCCAGACTATTCCAAGCCTCAGACTTGTACTGGGACTTGGTATAGTCCTCCTGCAAAAGCCTTCAGCTGTGGCACTTTACAAGGAGTCCAGTAAAGATTCTAGACTCCTGAACACTCCACATCCCTACCCTCATTTGGGCACTTTTCCTTCTAACACCAGACATGCCTAACAAAAAAAACACAGCAATAGCTAATAATGATTTCCTGTCGATGAATTTTATTGCATTTACTGGTAGTGTGCAAACCCGTGCCCATGCAAGGATGCCAAATGCATTTGCTCTTTGCTTGACGTTAAGCAGTGAGCAGGAGTGCCAAACAGAGATGAATACGCTTTGGAAATGGACGGTTAATCTGACACTTGACATTAGTCTATGGGTTGTTTGCTGCTGTAACTTCTTGCCATTAGTTTGTGGGTTGTTTGCTGTTGTAACTTCTTGCCATTAGTTTGTGGGTTGTTTGCTGCTGTAACTTCTTGACATTAGTCTGAGGGTTGTTTGCTGCTGTAACTTCTTGACATTAGTCTGAGGGTTGTTTGCTGCTGTAACTTCATGACATTAGTCTGAGGGTTGTTTGCTGCTGTAACTTCTTGACATTAGTTTGAGGGCTGTTTGCTGCTGTAACTTGTTGCCATTAGTCTGAGGGTTATTTGCTGCTGTTACTTCATGGCATTAGTCTGAGGGTGGTTTGCTTCTGTAACTTCTTGACATTAGTTTGAGGGTTGTTTGCTGCTGTAACTTCTTGACATTAGTCTGAGGGTTGTTTGCTGCTGTAACCTCTTGCCATTAGTCTGAGGGTTGTTTGCTGCTGTAACTTCTTGAAATTAGTCTGAGGGTTGTTTGCTGCTGTAACTTCATGACATTAGTCTGAGGGTGGTTTGCTGCTGTAACTTCTTGACATTAGTTTGAGGGCTGTTTGCTGCTGTAACTTGTTGCCATTAGTCTGAGGGTTATTTGCTGCTGTTACTTCTTGACATTAGTTTGAGGGTTGTTTGCTGCTGTAACTTCTTGACATTAGTTGGAGGGTTGTTTGCTGCTGTAACTTCTTGACATTAGTCTGAGGGTTGTTTGCTGCTGTAACTTCTTGAAATTAGTCTGAGGGTTGTTTGCTGCTGTAACTTCATGGCATTAGTCTGAGGGTGGTTTGCTGCTGTAACTTCATGACATTAGTCTGAGGGTTGTTTGCTGCTGTAACTTCTTGACATTAGTCTGAGGGTTGTTTGCTGCTGTAACCTCTTGCCATTAGTCTGAGGGTTCTTTGCTGCTGTAACTTCATGACATTAGTCTGAGGGTTGTTTGCTGCTGTAACTTCTTGACATTAGTTTGAGGGCTGTTTGCTGCTGTAACTTCTTGACATTAGTTTGAGGGCTGTTTGCTGCTGTAACTTGTTGCCATTAGTCTGATGGTTGTTTGCTGCTGTAACTTCTTGACATTAATCTGAGGGTTATTTGCTGCTGTAACCTCTTGACATTAGTTTGAGGGCTGTTTGCTGCTGTAACTTCTTGACATTAGTTGGAGGGTTGTTTGCTGTTGTAACTTCTTGCCATTAGTTTGTGGGTTGTTTGCTGCTGTAACTTCTTGACATTAGTCTGAGGGTTGTTTGCTGCTGTAACTTCATGACATTAGTCTGAGGGTTGTTTGCTGATGTAACTTCTTGACATTAGTTTGAGGGTTGTTTGCTGATGTTACTTCTTGACATTAGTCTGAGGGTTGTTTGCTGCTGTAACTTTTAGGTGATTTAACTTTGCAGACATGCACTGGGGGCATACATTTTATGATCTTGCACATTCTTGGTTTGGCCTCATACACTGATAAAATAAATTTTTACAGTGTGGAGTTCAAACCTATACATAAGAGACAAAATATTTTCTTCCAAAACATGATTTTCTTTCTTTGCCACAGAAGAAGCACTTCTCCAGCATAGTCATGAATTATTTATAAATCCACATGACAGATCGAGAGTTAACCATGTATGTGTGTGATATGACAAGGACATGCGTTATACATTCATGTGTGTGTATGTGTCATATTGAACTGTGAAGGCCATCCAAGTTCAGATAGCACAATTATACTAAGAAACATAGTAGATAGTATACCCTCAGTCATAATTATGAACCTTCAAAATACAGTAAGAGTGTCTTATCCCTCATACATAAATTCATATGAGCTCCAGTGCTATACACATTTATTGTTATTTACAATTACACTTAAATTTTTATAAGTGATATTTAATATAAAGTGAAATGGAACAACAGTAAAAATGTCTGGAATTTCTTGCATTAGAACACATGACCATCTGTATTTCATCCTTACACTTAGACCTGTTTCCACAGGAAGAGTGAAATAACACTTGGATATTTCCTAGTTCATTATTAACTTGTGTGTGTTAATAGCTACTCTACACCTGTGTATCTGTTTTGGATTTTTCTGTGTGCTTCATCTCTGCTGGAGTTCTAGGCCTGCAGGTATTGGGGAAGCTGGCTAACCACTGTACAATGTTGCTTAGCGGTGTTGTGCAATGGAAAGCAAAACAATCAACAATATATCCTTTTTGAAATTTAGAATGCAGCTGTTTTGTCTGCTTCCTTTGTGGGCCATTACTCCAAATTTGCACAATGGTAAGCTATAAGGAAATGAGATAAGCAAAGTCAAACTTGTTTTAGCTTTGTGAGCAGTGTGTTTATTAAGTGTCATCCTTAAAAGCCAAAGGTGAGACTTGAACACTGATATACAGATAATACATGCTGTGTGCATCAATGTGTTTAGCAGATGTGCTACACACCCAGGTGATTCACAGGTGTAGTTGATGTATTGGTTATCATATTAGTACATTACATGACATTTATTGTATTTATCCATTTCTCATGTTTGCACTAAACCACTCAACATGCAAATAATGACACACCCACTGGAGATAAGGGAGTCTGAACTGCTGTTGTGTTTTCCTTAACCATAACAGTAATCATTCACAGTTGCAATACATTAACCACAAACATTGTAGGAGTGCCTGCACTATGTTTACAGCTGATACACAGAGCCAAGCATTTGGGATTCAGCAATTCTAATGTGTTCACCCCTCATTTGCATCTTCATTGTGCTCACAGCCCTGAATCTACACTACAAAAATGTAACTGTGTAGCTAGGGAACCTAAAGGTGAGGAAACTTGTTTATGTGGATAACAATGAATAAGACTACTGATCTTGATAAGGTATGATTACATTTTTCAATTATATACTGGATATGCTTAGATGTCAGTTAGAAAAAATATTTTATATATACATTAGCAAATGCTACGTTTATCTGTATGCACTTCTTAGAAGTTTACTGATGGTATAGGTATTTTGTTCAGGGCATGTTACTTTCACAGTTGTACAGCTTTATTAACTTCCATCACAAGTGTTAATGCTACAACTGTTTCTCTTTACACTCTTCTATTGTTATTTCAGTGAAATGGAAATGTCCTGTATTGCCAATGACAGAGGGATGTTAGCCTTCTATAATGGCCCATAGACACCTGTAGGGGAGAGCTAGCCACAGGTACAGGTGACTGTCACTTGCATAGGATCATAGGATCATAGAATCATAGGAGTTTACTAGGATATCGACCTGTAGGTCATTTCAAGCCTAGCCCTTTCAGCCCAATGAAATACCATAGATATACTAGTCCATGCCCAAGATTACATTTAATAATAACTGTCCATGTCCAGGAGGGTTGTGAGTGCTATTCTCAGTAAGAATTTATGGTGCCCCATCCACTCATTCAGCTTCCTTTTGAACAGTGTCATAGAAGTGCTCTGTTTCACATGAATTGGTAGCCTATTCCAAAGATGCAGCAGTCATTAGGAGACAAATCTGTCCCCCAGCAACTCCTATTTAAGACAAGGGCCATATTTAGGTCCTTGGAATGGGTAGCACTAATCCCATTTGATGTGCAGCCCGTTCATTAGGTTTGGGTCTAAGAATGCTTTGTAAGCCAGGCATAGGTCTCCCTATAGAGAGAGGGACTTTAGTCAGTCTGTATAAGGCATGTGCTGGAATCCCTTGATCTTCTTTGTTAGAAACCTCTGAAGTCTCTCCAATTGCTGCAGGTGCTTTCTACAGTACATGATAAACATGGAGTTATACTCAATTATGGGCCTGATTAGTGCTGAATATAGAAGGGTTACAACCTCCTTTGCTCTCAAGGTGATGCCTTAACTAATCAAGTGTGCTACATAGAAAACCTTCCATACCACCATAGATACACACAGTAGTCAAAGTTAAGGCTGCAGTCAACTTGTGATCCCAAATCCCTTACCATTTCATAGGTAGAGTATTATTGTTGATTTGATGGTGTGAAGGGACATTGTTTGTGCTGAAGGGAATGATGATGCATTTCTTTGCATTCAGTCTGAGACCATAATTAAGACACCAGTCACTGGTCTGTGTTAGACCCTCCTGGAGAATACTGACATCATTTGGGGATTCAATAATTTTTCATAGTTTGCAGTCATCTGTAAACTTTGTCAGCCATAACCCCTTAGTGTTGGCCTGAACTTCTGAGAAGTATATGCCAAACAGAAGGGAGCCCAGCACTGACCCTTGTGGCATCCCACTGATGACAGGCCTGCTGGTTGATGTGGAGTCAGCTACTTCGATAGTATGTGTCTGGTTTGTGAGCCAGTGTGCACCCATCTTACAGCAAAGGGGTATACATTCAGTTTGCTAAGTTCATCAGTAATGCCTGAGTGTGGGATTGTGTCAAAGCCTTTGCCAAGTTGAGGTATCCTGTGTGCACAGATTTGCCCTCCTCAATGGCCTTGGTCACATTTTTGAAGAAATCCACCAGATTTAACAGATTCAAAGATTCAAAGAAACTTTATTGAAACACAAGTGCTACCTAAATTAAATTTTGAGTGTCAGCTCTTTTACAGGTGAAAACAAACCCCAAAAGATAGACATGATAGGTATTAAAGAATAAACAATAACTATAGTACAAAAGTAAATATCTAGGTAGCTGATGCACATGCCTGTACACTATTTATGTACATGGACAACACTGACTACTAGATGATTAACACATGAAAAGAAAAGTACACTATACAGAGGTGAGATTGGGTGATATTGCACATAAGGAAGTGATTGGAATTGCACTTGAATGAGAATATACTAACTTTAGTATGCAATAAATAAATAGAATTACTGTATGGAAAAAAAAAGAATGAGAGAGTAACAATCTATTATAGTTTTGATACATCCGGATTTACATCTGCATTAATGAGTCTTATTGTAGTTGGATAGAAAGTGTTCATGAATCTCGTGATCCTATAGCGGATACTCCGTAACCTTCTACCAGAAACAAGTTTAGTGAACCAACCATACGCTGAATGAGAAGTGTCACTCAGTATTTTGTGGGACCTCTTTTTGCATCTCAGTTCAAAGAGCTCCTGTAAGGTAGGAGGACTAGTGCCCACGATCTCAGAGCTCCTGTAATGTAGGAAGACTAGTGCCCACGATCTTAGAGCTCCTGTAAGGTAGGAAGACTAGTGCCCACGATCTTAGAGCTCCTGTAAGGTAGGAAGACTAGTGCCCACGATCTTTTCTGCTGTTCTTATTATTCTTTGCAGCTTCTTCCTCTCAGCCATTGTGCTGTTACCGAACCGTACAGTGCAGTAGCTGGTGATAATGCTCTTGATGGCTCCTCTGTAGAAGGCATTTAGAGCATTCATAGAGAGCTTTGCTTTTTTGAGCCTTCTTAGGAACTCAGGCAGGATCTCCCCTTGATGAAGCTGAATTGGTTTGGATCCAGGGTTTATTCATGAGGTCTGTCCCTTTTTTAATTTCTCCAAATCTTTTGTGTTTTTAATACCATGACGGGAATGGACCCCATTCTTAAGTCAAAGTATGATTAAAGTTCATGAAATTAGTATTATTTCAATCTTTGATGTCAGGCAAAAGTGCTCTTTGCAGCACCTGCAATATGCCCATTAATGACTCCTTCTGCAATTCGTATCGGGTTACATGGGTTGGTAACATATCTAAATATGACTGTAGGTTCTTTTTTATAAGACCCGTTGCTCCTACTACTATTGGAACTGTCTGGGTATCTTTCTTCCACACTGCTCTCATTTCTGCCTATAGATCTTGCTATTTTATGACTTTGTGTCTCTCTGTATGCAAGACACTGTAGTCACTGGGTGTGTTAATTTCAATGATCAATGCTACTTTTGTCTTCTTTTCGTGGACCACTATATCCAGTTTTCTAGCATCTATATCTTGAACTGTTGGTAATGGGTGATCCCATGTGATATAAACTTCATCATTTTCTATGATTCTTTGTGGCTCATGTTTCCAGTGTTTAGCCACTTCGATACCATAATGTTTGCACAATCTCCAGTGCAACAGTCTCACCATCTGCCATTAGTGTGTCGCAACCAGCAACAAGGTGTGCGACTGTTTCCAGTTTGGTTTCACAAAACCTACATTTGTCTGTTTCTCCCACATGTTCAATGGATTTTGTAAACCATCATGTACATACCCCACTATCTTGGGCTGTCAGTATTAACCTTTCATCTCTTGGTTTGAATTTGCCTCTCCTCAACCATTCCTATGTTTGTTCCTGAGGTTCTTCCAGATGTTTTCTATACTTGCTACTATATTTATGCTTTTTCCACATTTCTAGACTTCTTATCTGGTCCTTCACCTTATATTCTTTCTTTTGTTTTTTGGCATATTCAGTTGCTGCCTGGTTTTTATCTACTTCTGGTTTGATTTCCATTCCTGCTTGATGTCGATATGCTTTGCTAATTAAGCAGAGAAGTCATCTTAAATTTATTCTCTTCATGTTTCAAAACTTTTACTACATTTGGATCTTGTGAGGTCAGTTGATTGCAGATCTATACATATAATCAATTTCAAGGAGGCCCGTCCATCCTTCAGAATGGGGAATATATAATCTTGGTATACACTGACTTTTATAAATCATTTGGTGAGCATGACGCATCCTTCTTGTTTTAATATCTAATCTATCCAATGTCCATTATGATACATTCCATGGCCTTACAGATGAGGCTGGTCAGGCTTATGGGTCTATAATTACCAGGTCTGCTGCTAGCCCATCTTTGTGGAGGTTAATAAATGCTGCTGTTCTCTATTCCACAGGAGCAAATCCAGTGGTTAGGCTATGGTTGAATAGGGTGCTTAATAGTGATGCTAGTTCATATTTTAGTGTTTATTTATTTAAGTTTGATGACTGGAGAAGTCCACTGGACCAAGAAATGTCCATTTTCAGTGGAGGCCTGGGGAGAAAAGCCCCACAATAATTGCAAGTTACATTTCACGTTACAAAAGGACATAGTTCATACAGCTAATTAAACATTTACAGATAAGCTCCATGATATTTGCAATAGGCTTGTCACAATGTTACAAAAATGAAAAGACATAATTCAATACAGAAAATTCAACATTTACATAAAGTGAATATTTTTGTTATAAACTCAATTGTAGGTTTACCATTTCAAAATATATATCTACTAGCCATTACTAGGTTAGGAAAATATTATGCATGGAGAGGGTAATAGTATAATTGAGATTGGAGAGTATAGTACAATAGATATTAGAGAGAAAATTCATTTTTGGTAGGGTAGGGATTGTTTTGGGTGAGATGAAGTAATAGTAGAGGTAGTTTAGAAGATAGCCTGGGATACCATTTGGTCCCATAGAGGCTGTGATTTTTTGCCTTAGACAAGGCTTTAATGACCTGCTCTTCAGATATGTAGGTTGGGGAGGTGAGTTGGGGGCAAGGTTTCTGATAAGTTTGGAGGGGATATGGGAGTGAAATTTTCACTAAACCTATCTGCTAGCAGGTTTGCTATCTCTGTGGGTCAGTGTGTGTGATACCATTAGTCACGAGTTCAGCACATTCTTGGGTCCTACATTTTAGGCTATGTACGTAGTTGTAAAAGGCCTTATGTTTATCCTTGGCTATGCTTGCTATGTTTTGCTCAAAGATGTCCTTAGAGTATTTAACATGTCGTATGTGCATGTTGAGGCTGAGGAGAGCGCTTTTCCATAGTTGGGGCCTCATCTCTGTTTTCTTGGACAAGTTTTTATATCTGTTGTGAAGTTTGTTGATGCTGCATGTCCACCATGGTGGCTTGTTTTTACTTGGGGCTCTAGCTTTCATTCTTTCTGGTATAGCCAAATCTATACACTTATGCAAATTATTGTACAGGGCTTTAGTGTAAGTATAGGTTCATAGGATGATGCTTGGCTATAGTCCCAGAGGCCCTCACAAGCCTAGCCAAGAATTTCACCCATGTTCCCTCAAAGTCAGCAGGAGTTTCACCTGTCCAGCAGGGACACAGATGGGATCCCGGGGTGTATTTTCTGTTTCCCATCCAGATGTCCAGGTTCCTCTTAAAGAGAGCTAGAGAGGTACTCTGCTTGACAAGGAGAGGAAGTCTATTCCACAGATGGGGGAGTCTTTGGGACACAACTCTATCCCGCCAACAAGCTTTATTAATGTCACAGATCATGTTAAGGCCTTGCATGCAGCTTGCGTGAGTGGAGTTTGACTTATGGATATGCAGCAACTCCATCAAGGCTGGGTCTGAGATGGCCTTGTATGCCAGACATAGGTCGTCTCTGAGCAGTCTGTATGAGACTGAGTAGAGGGACAGGGCTTTTAGCCTATTTGTATAGTATAGGTGTTTCAGACCCTGGAATTTCCTGGTCAAGAACCTCTGTGGTCTCTTCTGCTGCTGCTGCATGTGCTTGGCAAGGTACCTACCGAAGGGGGCATTGTACTTGATAATGAGTCTAATAAGGGAGGAGTACAGGGATGTTATGACCTCCTTCTTCCTGGATGTAATACCCTTATTTATGAGGTGAGCCATGTAGAAAGCCTTCCGTACAACGGAGGCAATGTGGTGATCAAAAGTCAGGTTGCTTTCAATCTGGGTGCCCAAGTCCCTCACAACTGTTTGCGTGCTTAGTACATTGTTACATTGTTATTAATGTCATAGTTATGGGGGATGCCATTTCTCCAGTGGAGATAATGATGCATTTCTTGGCATTCAGTTTGAGGCCATGCGTCTGGCACCAATCATTAGTTTGGGTGCCAATGAATGTTCTGTGGCAAACGTGTACACCTATTTTGGGGGCAGTTTCTTTGATAGCAGTTATAACAATTCACTGAATGTTCTAATTTCTTTATTTGGTAACACATTGTCATTTACTTGTAGTTTTAGGGGTGGGGTAGCCAAGTTCCATGTCTGCATTGGCACATAGAATATTGTTCGTACAGACGTTTGCTTTGCTGTTGTTACTCTCCTTGTTTTGGATCCAACCTTGCTTTGTGTGTGACTGTGATATGTTAAAACCACATAAATTCTTTTTATTTTTGAATATATTTGAATTTTTTTCTCCAGTGGGTAATATTGAAAAACTACTTCCTTGTGAGTTATATCTAAGAAGAACTTTTATTTACGTAATATTTATGTGTAGTAGCCTTCTTTTGTGTTTTATGTCACCTAAGACTATAGCACCCAAGCATCCCAATCCTTGCAAACTCTTCTTCAGTGACCCTGTGAATGAATTCATTGTCCAAGCCTTTGGGCAACATGGTGGCTTTCTGCCTGAGAGAGGCCATGGGGATATATCTGGAAGAATGCAAATATGGCAGTAGATAATGAACAATGTCAATTCTGTTGGGGACTGCAGTAGGACATATGATCAGGTGCATCACAGGGCCACTGACATGATTTCATCTGCATGGAGGAGAGGAGCTGCAGTGGTCCATGGATAGATGGCTACCAGAGTGACCTGCTACAGAGCCACCACTGACACCAAGTGAAGAGCTCCTGTCCACTGTCAGGGATCCAGAGAGCAAAGTGGAAACTGTACAACAGCATGTGATTGATGCTGGTGTTGCTGTTTCAGGGAGGACGTGTATGCTCCTGGAGAAGTTTCCAAGTAGGCTTAACTATGTCAATTGTGAAAATGTTCTTGTACAGTAAAATATTGGCACCAGTACCTAAGTGTTTTTACTAGTTTATTTTTTTTGGGGGGAGGGAGTAATTATACAGATTGATACAGTTAACAACACATTTGGGCTTGGGGGTGGAAGTGTCATCCACGTTTCTGTTAAATGTGTTGTTAATGGACATATAAAGGCCAAAACGTTTTACCTCAGTGCTACTGTTAATTGTGATGATGGTATCCTTACTTTTTTCTTAACTTTTTCCAGGACCATCCTTCCAAAGACCCTAAGAGCTGTGGAATCATCTGCACATGGTCAGCCAGACATTTTTATTTCAGTCCTGATGAGCAGCCCACAGAAATATTTATTTTAGCTGTGTGTGTGATGTGGCTGTCAGTGTATTACCGTACTGTCTGTAATAGTGGCACCACTGTGTGTGTGTGTCAGTGTATTACTGTACTGTCTGTAATAGTGGCACCACTGTGTGTGTGTGTCAGTGTATTACTGTACTGTCTGTAATAGTGGCACCACTGTGTGTGTGTGTGTGTGTGTGTGTGTGTGTGTGTGTGTGTGTGTGTGTGTGTGTGTGTGTGTGAGTGTATTATTGTACAGTCTGTAATAGTGGCACCACTGTTAGTTTGTTAGTATATATATATATATATATATATATATATATATATATATATATATATATACACATGATGTGGAAATCAGTGTATTACCATACTGTCTGTAGTAGTGGCAACCCATGTTAGTTTGTTTTATATATATATATATATATATATATATATATATATATATATATTATATATATATATATATATATATATATATATATATATATATATATACACACATGATGTGGAAATCAGTGTATTACCATACTGTCTGTAGTAGTGGCAACCCATGTTAGTTTGTTTTATATATATATATATATATATATATATATATATATATAGATATATATATATATATATATGGGTCCACTTTTAAATTGCGAAATACCAAAATCTTGAGTTCTGAGATACCGAATGCAAAACATCAAGATTTTGGTATCTCGAAACTGAAAAGTGGACCAAAAAAGAAAAAGCCACAGTTAAAATAGTGTGTTTGCACACCCCAATATGTGAATACACCAACTCCGAGATCCCACTACAGTGAAGAGAACAGTAATACTCCTGTTGCACTTACCAGTTCTCTTCACAGTAGTGCGAACACGGAGTTGATATATTTAAGTAGATGGGGTGTGGGGGGGGGCACAGGGAGGCTTTCCCCCCTGCAAACACATTCCCCCAGATTCTCAAAAGCTTGCACGGCATGCAAGATCGGTGCAGGAGCTCAAGCAGGCAATATGTCTGCCGTGCGATCCAGGAACAGTCTGTAGGGGTATGCACGAGCGCTCCTGCACTAATCTTGCACGGACTAAGCCCTGGTATGCAAATCACCCCATTTGCAGGTAAAATCCATGCAAATGAAGTGATTTTGCAATCCAGGAAGCTTGCAACAGTCCATGCAAGGCTAGTGCTATTTGCAGAAATGTAGTCGTTTAGTAACCGAGTACAATTCGGCAAAATCCAAAACGTAGCGGTGACAGCTCCAAATAAAGGCTGCACATCATGTAGTAAGCATACCAATGGCCAAGTATAAGGTCATTGGCATTGCAAACAAAAAAATATATACAAAAATCAACTTTTATTTTTTTTTACCCGATCTCGGCTGTTTAAGCGTAGGGCAGCGACAGGCAAATGGGATCGGGGGAAAATAATAAAATAAACCTAAAATAAGCAGTCTAACTAAAATCAGTATTTCGCCATGCAAGTCAATGGCAGACAGAAGACAATGTGTGCAGTGGGTAGTGGTTGCTAAGGGGGGGAGGCTCAGTGTGAGACATGTAACTATGCATTACCAGGCAATCCTATGCAAATAAGGGGAAGGATAGTGAATACCAGTTTTCCCCAGGATGTGTGTCAGGTCCCAACAATGTAAGAGTAGGAATAGCTTGGTGCAAGACTAGGAGGTAGGTGACATCATGGGTGTGTGTGTATTGGAGCCCTGTGGCTCGGGTTTGCTCCTAGCTTAGCACAGCTAAGCTAGGGGGTGTGTCTAAACCTGACTAGCACTCTTTACAAAGCCTAAGTGGGTGTGCATGCCGCGCACCATGTTTTACAGGAAGAAAAAAGAAGTTAAACCAGGAAATAGCAGCAGTGTGCACATTTGAGCACTCTGTTTGCGCGGCTCACCCCTGGGCTTAAATAGGAAGGCAATGAGAAGGGAAAACAGCAGGAGGAAGGTAATCAAGGAGAACTAGATTAGCTGGCAGGTGAAATGTATCAGAATCAGATAATTACACAGGCAGCAGCCCAGCCCAGAACACTACTATAAACTAAGCAAACACCTCCCCCTCTGGTTTTTCCCACACTCTACTCCACCGGTGTAAACAAACGGGGAACTTTTAACACTCACAACAGGAAAATGACAGGGGCTGCAATAGCTATCATACAACTTGTGGAAGAAGTTGAGGGTGGTGAGGATGTGAATGCTGTTGACCAACTCATAGTGAGGAGACGGAGAAGAGTGTACAGACCCAGGGTAACTTACCAGGGGCTACATGAGCTGGAGATAGTGAAGTGCTATAGGGTCAACAGGGACCTCCACCTCCTACAGCAAATTGTTGAGCTGTGCCGGCCACACCTGACACACAGAACTAACAGAGGGAAACCCATCTCAGTGGATACCAAGATATGTGTAGGCCTAAGAATAATAGCTACAGGTAACTTCCAAAGACCAACTGGGGATATGATAGGGATTTCACAGGCATCAGCATCCAGGGTAGTCCACCAGTTCCTGGGTGCTATGTCCGCACATGTCGGTGAGAATGTATATTTCCCCAACACCCGTGAGGCATTGGCCAACAATATGCAACTGTTCCACCAAATAGCAGAATACCCTATGGTAGTGGGTGCAATAGACTGTATGCACATATGTGTCAAAGCATCATCCAGTGAGTGTGGTAGGGTCTACATCAACAGCAACGGTTCCCCCTCCATCAACTGCCAGGTTGTGTGCGATGCCAAGGCATAATAATGAATGTGTGTGCTGGCTGCCCTGGAAGCTATCACGATTCCCACATCTGGCATCTGATGCAGCTGTACCAGAAATTTGCCAATGGGGACATCCCTCACGGTCGCCTAGTGGGGGATGCTGGATATGCACTGGAACCATGACTGATGACACCCATCAGAAATGCACACATACCCGAACAAGAACTCTATAATGAGGCACACGCATGGACAAGAATTACAGGAGAACATGTGTTTGGGATGCTCAAGTCCCAGTTCCGGTGCCTGGACACATCCAGTGGAGCCTTGCAGTACTCACCATCTACATGTACTCAAATTGTCCTTGTATGTGCCATGCTACACAATATGATCCTGTGGAAACAGCTGCAGCAGGAACAGCACAGGGCAGGGCCACACTGCCCGCGACCATTGCCAAGGCCTACACAGGAACAGAGTGACTCGGAGGAGGAATAACCTGAGCCTGCCCCAGTAGGCAGAAGGAGGTGTGCCCAGTATGCCCTGGCCTTGGCAAAGAGGCAACACATAGCACATACACTGACACAGGAGGGACCCAGGGAATAACACCTCTCTCCGACTCTCACATACAGTAAAAGGGATGCCAAACATTACACTACCTTTGCCTAACCATGTGTAGGGAGTGTACTATGTGCATCCGACATAAGCAGCCCTGCAGCACCACCCTCAATACTGAGACACCCACAAGGTAAGTGACTCACACATGCCAGTCGGGGGGGGTCACATACCCAACAACAGTCACAGCCAGCAGGACAGGTGTAGACAAACACAAACAAAGACTGTGTTATGGCCTCTGAATGAGGCCTATGGGTAACCCCCAGGCCTACACAGACAGACTACAGCAGGTCAGGCAGTGGGATGTCAATTCTGAAGGGTAGGAAGTCAGAAATAAATATGTAGGTAATAAAAAGCTAAGATCTGTAGTACACTGGTATGCCTCTAGCCAGCACAATAGGTAAGACTACAGACTGAAATGGAGTACCTGACATACTAGTACAGTCCTTGCAAATTTGTGCAAGTGTCAGGTGTGCCCCCCCATCTGATGTAGAAATGTAGTCACAATCAGGTGTGCCCCACCCCCAAGCCTGTGTAGAAACGTAGAAATAGTCAGGTGTGCCCCCCATCCTACATATAAATATAGTAGCAATCAGGTGTGCCCCCCACAATCCTGTGTAGAAATGTAGAAATAGTCAGGTGTGCCCCCCCATCCTACATAGAAATATAGTAACAGTCAGATGTGTCCCCCCCCACAATCCTGTGTAGAAATGTAGAAATAGTCCGGTGTGCCCCACATCCCACGTAGAAATATAGTAACAGTCAGGTGTCCCCCCAATCCTGTGTAGGAATGTAGAACTTGTCAGGTGTGCCACCCATCCTATGTAGAAATATAGTAACAGTCAGGTGTGCCTCCCCCACAATCCTGTGTAGAAATGTAGAAATAGACAGGTGTGCCCCCCCATCCTACGTAGAAATATAGTAACAATTCAGGTGTGCCCCCCCCAATCCTGTGTAAGAATGTAGAAATAGTCAGGTGTGCCCCCCATCCAACGTAGAAATATAGTAACAGTCAAGTGTGCCCCCCCACAATCTTGTGTAAAAATGTAGAAATAGTTAGGTGTGCCCCCATCCCACGTAGAAATAAGTAACAGTCAGGTGTGCCCCCCCAATCCTGTGTAGAAATGTAGAAATAATCAGGTGTGTCTCCCATCCTACATAGAAATATAGTAACAGTCAGGTGTGACCCCCCCCCCACAATCCTGTGTAGAAATGTAGAAATAGACAGGTGTGCCCCCTATCCCACATAGAAATATAGTAACAGTCAGGTGTGCCCCTCCCTCACAATCCTGTGTAGAAATGTAGAAATAGTCAGGTGTTCCCCCCATCCTATGTAGAAATATAGTAACAGTCAGGTGTGCCTCCCCAATCCTGTGTAGAAATGTAGAAATACTCAGGTGTGCTTCCCCATCCTATGCAAAAATGTAGTAACAGTCCATGCCAAATGATCGATGGATACCCTGCAGAGACAGCATGCTACCTGTAGGTATACAACACAAAGGTCAGCACTGCAGTACAAACTACCTGGACTCAATCCACACATTCAATACAGACGGCCATACTAGGCATGCCCACACACTTAAAGCAACGTCAGTCAACAACATACTGAAAAGTCATACTGGGCATGCTCACACACAAACACATGACATCCATGTCTGCAAACACCAGTGGACCAGACATATCTGGCAGCTGCAGATGTTAGTGCAGACACTCCTCAGTATGCACCACACATGCTTTGCACACACAGTGGATAGGAATACAGGCATATATTTAAGGACAACACACTATAATAAGCCAAAGGTAGACATACATAGATGTGTGTAAGAGGGTGACTGTGACAAGGAGCCATCCAGGGCTCTCTTACCCAGCACACAGCCAAAGGGCCACAACCACACGAGGGTCTGATGTCACACACTGCAGATACTAGCCACCAGTATCTGTCACCATTACAGAGTATGTGGTGCACGTGCCAGCTGTGAAACATGACTGTTCAAGGAAGAAGTCATTTAGCATCTGTATACACATACCTGTGGAATATGACCCAGGTTGTGCCCGCATGTGGCATGTCAACCCCTAGGTGAATGGGTTATGGCCCATGCACACACAATGCCCTCCCCATAGCCCCACTATGATGAGCATGCTGAGGTCATCTACTATGAAATACACCTTTGGGACAGTTGTATCCCAGTAATCTCCTTGGCGTATTCCATAATTGCGCACTGCTATAGTGTGATAAACTAGTTAGGTAGGAGTTCTAACTCCAGCCTTGGCATCTGTGCGTGTGTCTGTCTGTGTTGAAAGTAATGCTTTTTAGGGTGGTCACACTCCCTACAACTTGAAATGCTCTACATTGGTAAGGCTGCTGATGTCATCCACCTAGAAATACATCCCTGGAAAAATTATATCCTAGTGATTTCCATGGTGCATCCCATCACTGAGTACTGCTGTAGTGTGATAAAATAGTTAGGTATGAGTTAAATTCCCAGACATGGCAACTTTGTGTGTGTGTCTGTCTGTGTAGAGAGCAATCCTTTTTAGGGTAGTCACACTCCCTATAATTCAAATGCTCATCTTTGGCAAGGCTGCTGATGTCATCCACCTAGAAATGCACCTTTGAGTAGCTGCAGCCCAGTAATCTCCGTAGTGCATCTTTTAATTGCAGCCTGCTGTAGTGTGATAAATTAGTAAAGTAGCTGTTCTAATCCCGGACATGGCAGGTGTGTGTGTGTGTGTGTGTCTGTCTGACTCTTTCGGTGTAGAGAGAAATGCTTTTTAGGGTAGTCACATCCCCTACAATTCAAATGCTCATCTTTGGCAAGGCTGCTGATGTCATCCACCTAAAAATACACCTCTGGGTAGCTGCACTCCAGTAATCTCTGTAGCATGTCCTGTAACTGCACCCTGCTGAAATATGATTAATTCGGTAGCTGTTCTAATCCCAGGCATGGCAGGTGTTTGCATGTGTGCCTGTCTGTGTAGAGAGCAATACTTTTTATGGTAGTCACATCCCCTACAATTCAAATGCTCATCTTTGGCAAGGCTGCTGATGTCATCCACCTAGAAATACTTCTCTGGGTAGCTATAGCTCAGTAATCTCCGTAGCACGTCCTATAACTGTGACCTGCTGTAGTGTGATTAGTTAGGTAGATGTTTTAATACCAGACATGGCAGGTGTGTGTGTGTGTCTGCCTGTCTAGAGAGCAATGCTTTTTAGGGTAATCACCCTCCCTACAATTCAAATGCTCATCTTTGGCACAAGGCTGCTTATGTCATCCACCTAGAAATACACTTCTGGGAATCCTATAGTCCAGTAATCTCTGTAGCGCATCCTGTAACTGCGTATTGCTGTAGTGTGATAAATTAGGTAGGTAGCTGTTGTACTCCCAGACATGTCAAGCGTGCATGTCTGTCTGACCCTGTCTGTGTAGAGAGCAATGCTCTTTAGGGTAGTCACACTCCATACAATTTGTATACTCTACTTTGGCAAGGCTGCTGATGTCATCCACCTAGAAATACACCTCTGAGAAGGACATAGACCAGTAATCTCCGTAGCGTGTGCCATAACTGCGTACTGCTGTAGTGTGATATAGACCTCTGTTAGGGATGCTATACCCACGCATGTCAGTTGTGGATGTTTTTGTGTGTGTTTCAATGTCTGTGTAGGGAGCAATGCATTTTAGGCAAGTCACACTCAATACATTTCCAATGGCCTACTTTGGCAGTCCTGCTGATGTCATCCAATGTGAAATACACCTTTGGGGAAGAAGATCTCCAGTAACCCCTATGGTGGATCCTATAACGGCTCCATACTGTAGTGTGATATAGACCTCTGTTAGGGGTTTTATATCCACACATGTCAGTTGTGGATATTTTGTGTGTGTTTCAATGTCTGTGTGGGGACCAATGCATTTTAGGCTAGTCACACTCAGTACATGTCCAATGACCTACTTTAGCAGTCCTGCTGATGTCATTCAATGTGAAATACACCTTTGGGGAAGAAGTACTCCAGTAATCTCCATGGTGTGCGCTATGACTGCATAGTGCTGTAGTGTAATAAACTAGTTAGGTAGGGGTTCAACTGCCAGACATGACAGGTGTGTGTGTGTGTGTGTGTGTGTGTGTGTGTGTGTGTGTGTGTGTGTGTGTGTGTGTGTGTGTGTGTGTGTGTGTGTCTGTCTGTCTGTGTGTGTGTGTGTGTGTGTGTGTGTGTGTGTGTGTGTGTGTTTGTAACTTGTATCCTGTGTAAAGGTGGTTGTGAGTGTGTGGCACCTGGGCCCAATGTGGGGTGGGTTTTACAAATGTCTTTTATGGTCGCCCTGTATCACAATGTCCATTGCACAGGGATAACAGATATGAAATAGCTGAGAGGCTGGGGTGCAAATCTGTACCCATACATGTTGCATCATGGCCAGGCAATCACAGTTAGCAACCCAGTATTACAGAACACACTCTCAACCCATGTCACACACACACACACACACACACACACACACACACACACACACACACACACACACATGCCAAGGCAACAGCCAATATGTGTGTAGTACACTGCATATTGACGACTGATAGTAACTATGGAGTGATTGCAGTGGCCTACAGAGGGCATGGCTCCCTGTCCATCTGTTCAATAGGCACATGCATGCAGACAGTGCACCTCCCCATGTTTCCCACTGGACACCTGCAATACCTGTGGTGCCATCACATGTGACCCACAAAAGACATACCATGCCTGAAAACATGCCCTGTATAGACAGATGCCTCTGACACCAAGGAATGCTGTCAGCATGCTATCAATGTAGGTGCAGGGTTAACCTGCTGTCCATTACCAGTTCCTGCCACAGGTGGCCAAGACTGGCACATTTGATGATAATCTATGTTCACAACATGGGCCCGACACCCTGGGTACAATTCCACATGTCACTGTACATGCATGTGGGAGGTGTGCACATCCCAGATACAGTCCATGTCATGGACTAGGGAAAACATACATGGCAAGTGATGCACAGCATTGGCCACACTTAATAGCCACCCAGCTGACTGGATGGTGGATACAATACCCACCTGTGTGAGCAAATGCAGAAACCACAGGCCTGAGCCACAATGCAGACCATTGTCATGTGGCCTGATGCCAAGATATACCCATCACCTAGCCTTGTATAGCCATCTGGCACAGTCGACCACCACATACTCATGCAGAAATGCACCCATGCATGTCAGTGCTGGCACCCTGTGTGTTCGTGTGTGTGTGTTGTATGATGCATATGATTACAACCACACTCACTACAACCCCCAGTGGCATACTAAAGCATGCTGTCTGATGTCAGACACCTCCCCATACCCTTTGCCCATATAACCTCCGTATGACCCATGTGGTGCATGTGATACCTGCACAGTAATGTGTTGTGGCAATCTCACTAGTGATGAGCTGTATCCCTGGCCCTGCCAAGTGTGTCAATGTGTGTGCGTCCCTGTGAGAGTGTGGCTGTGTTGATGCTGGCACCTGTTCATGCAGACAGGCATGTGTACATCACCTACCATATAGCTACCATATCCCTGTTGCAGATGCCACTCACCATCACATATATATTCTGCGAACTCCATTACAGATAACCTATGTGGTGCATCCAACAACTGCATAGGACTGTGGTAACACTACATAGTCATCAGGGGTTTGATACCCTGTGCTGGTAGGTATGTGACACAAACATACTTAGGTTTTACTCTCCCACCCCTCTCTGACTTGTTGACGCCTCTGTCTGCCTCTCTCACTCCCTCCACTGGTGGAGGTGGAGACCTATACCTGCTTTTCTTAGGCAGCAGTATGTGCATTTTAGGTAGTGCTCATGATCAACTGATGGCCTCTGCATGAATTGCAGCCCTCCCCTAGCTGATTGCATGTGGAACAGCTGTGGTAACATTCCCATTGCCAATTGCATGGAAACACACTCCAATATCTAGGAACATCATGTTTGTGTTGGTCCTTTTCATTCACTGTGAGCAGGAACTTGTTCTGTTGTTTGGCAAACAGCATCTCAGATGGAGTGGGGATTTACCTCTGACAACATACACTGTGGAAACAGGCCAACGCACAGGAGTGGGATGTGCCTGGCCTGACTACATACTGTAAGTGCTGCTATACTGCATTCGGAGTAATGTTGGTTTAACAGGGTCTGGGCGGATATGGCTGTCATACATGTATTAATATCTGCCATGTCAGTTGTATGCTTAGGAGGACTCCCCATCTGTAGGGTCATCTGCAGACTGGGCAGTGTGGGGTGCCTTTTGTGTTATGTGTTACCCGCAGAACATGTATCTGTGAACTGCAGAAGGTAGTGTGAGGATCGCAGTCTGTAGGTGGTGAAAGACATGACAGTTACTGACTTCATATCCCTCATAGGACATATGTTGCAACAAACCCTGCTACAACAGTAAATGTATGATATTATCACAGCAACATGTCAATATTGGCCCTGTGTATGTGCTTCCAGCCACAACTCAGTCAACCTTTGTACATATGTCATGCATTAAGAGGTGCATATGTGCTGTACACCATAATTAGTGTCATCATATCTGATAACAAGCCAGTGAGATATCAGACTGCTACACATGTTATGTACAGTAGGAGTTATATTTGATGACATAACCTGGACATACTGTGTTTTTTGTACAGTATGGTGAATGCCGACAGTGTGTGTATTGTTAATATGTACCTTGACCTGTGTACAGACTGTGATAGTTGTCATCATCCTAGGTCCCGTCCTATCTGATGTTACATGCTGCTCCACTGTATGTTATCTTATTGGCTTACATGTTTATAGGACCATAAACACACATGTCCCATACCACATTCAGCCATCAGACCAAACTGTGTAGCGGCCCAGTATATATAGGGTTAGTGTGTGAGTGGCACATATGAGGATGGTGATGAACAGATAGTCCATATACTGTAATATTATGCTAGCTTGCCATATGTGACTGTGGCTGTGTTCTCATTGATTGTGGTTATGCACTTTCACACAGGTGTATCTTACCTTGTGCTGTGACATGCCTGTACAGCCTGCTATATATAAAGGTACATGTGCATTCCCCCATAAGAGATGTAGGCCAGTGTTGAGCCAGTCTGCCTGTAGCCTGCACAGTGCATTGTTACATGCCTAGCAGCTTAGTGTACTTACCCAGTGAGATGTCATGTGCAGATACTTGTCAGATGTACTGCTGCCGGACCTCGCTTAACAGTCATGTATGTCAGAGAGAGGAGTGGGATGCTGGACAGATGTATGTCAACATCTAGTGGGCAGTATGTGGCCATGGTACCCCAGTACCAGTGGTTATTATGTGTCAGTCCAGACAGGGGTGTGTGAATGCATAACCTATGGCATATGTATACCAGCCGTTATGTGTTATACCCATCTACATGGCTGTTAAAATCCATATTGTCAGGCATGGTACACATGTTTTGCACTAAGGGGTTCTGTGTATACCTCTGGACTGTACAGAGTGTGTTAGAATGTCCACACATATTGGCCAATGTCTCTGCTGCAGTCGGCAGGGGCAGTACATGCTAACAGCGGTACTTTACTATGATATCCTTAGGATGTCTGTCAGTAGCCAGTGGCACACATATGGAAAGCAGATGTGACCTCCCATATACACCATGTCTGTGAAGACAATCCCAATTACAGTAGCAATAGTATATAGAACTGTAATAGTACACAAATAAAGGTTTTCCATTTCTGCAAACCTGTGTGTGGTGTTTTGTCCTCTGAACTCTCTGTGGGTATATGTTGCAGGCAATGATTGTCATTTGTATCGGTGGCCTATACAGTGCCCAGTTGTTCAGGTATGAACTGTAGACATAGTGGCGGTTCCATAATTTGTGCACATTCTACATATGTATATTACTGTACATATCTTTTCGTGTGTATGTGTAGTCACATGTATATCTATATATATGGAAATATATATAAATATGTATATCTGTATCTGCATATATGTGTCTGTGTATATGTATCCTGGGGATGTTGATAGCTTCCACATTTTACAGTTCCTATGGGAGGCAGACTGTACTGCATGATATGTCACCAATACCAGCATGACATCATACAGGTGGCATGTAGTACAGCTAACATCCTGTGCCCATGTCACATGATATATCACCAATACCAGCATGACATCATACAGGTGGCATGTAGTACAGCTAACATCCTGTGCCCATGTCACATGATATGTCACCAATACCAGCATGACATCATACAGGTGGCATGTAGTACAGCTAACATCCTGTGCCCATGTCACATGATATGTCACCAATACCAGCATGACATCATACAGGTGGCATGTAGTACAGCTAACATCCTGTGCCCATGTCACATGATATGTCACCAATACCAGCATGACATCATACAGGTGGCATGTAGTACAGCTAACATCCTGTGCCCATGTCACATGATATGTCACCAATACCAGCATGACATCATACAGGTGACATGTAGTACAGCTAACATCCTGTGCCCATGTCACATGATATGTCACCAATACCAGCATGACATCATACAGGTGGCATGTAGTACAGCTAACATCCTGTGCCCATGTCACATGATATGTCACCAATACCAGCATGACATCATACAGGTGGCATGTAGTACAGCTAACATCTTGTGCCCATGTCACATGATATGTCACCAATACCAGCATGACATCATACAGGTGGCATGTAGTACAGCTAACATCCTGTGCCCATGTCACATGATATATCACCAATACCAGCATGACATCATACAGGTGGCATGTAGTACAGCTAACATCCTGTGCCCATGTCACATGATATGTCACCAATACCAGCATGACATCATACAGGTGGCATGTAGTACAGCTAACATCCTGTGCCCATGTCACATGATATGTCACCAATACCAGCATGACATCATACAGGTGACATGTAGTACAGCTAACATCCTGTGCCCATGTCACATGATATGTCACCAATACCAGCATGACATCATACAGGTGGCATGTAGTACAGCTAACATCCTGTGCCCATGTCACATGATGTGTCACCAATACCAGCATGACATCATACAGGTGGCATGTAGTACAGCTAACATCCTGTGCCCATGTCACATGATATGTCACCAATACCAGCATGACATCATACAGGTGGCATGTAGTACAGCTAACATCCTGTGCCCATGTCATGTCAGGTCCTGGTTATGGGATCTGCAACATTTGGTAGTGTATTGCAGAGTGAACGTGTTTGGCTTTGGGGCAGGTATGCCTATTCGTATAAGACATATATTGTTTGGGGCCTCTCAACTCCATTAACAGTGCATGTCAACATATTTGTTTCTGTTAATCTGCCATTGCTATCTACAGATGTATGGCCACATATACCTATATAGATATACATATCTGCTTACATATATATGACTATGTCCATATATACCTACATAGATATATATTTGCGTACATATATGTACCTTGCTGTGTATATGTAAACATATAGGTGTAGACATATATATGTGCCGATTAAGGCATTTGCCTGTATATATGTTCATATATATTTATATATATGTATATATTTCTAAATATATATATATATATATATATATATATATATATATATATATATATATCTTCACATATATAGATATGTTGTATCTGTTTAGATATTAATATATTTACACACACACATACATCTAGATGCTGGTATACATTCTCTGTACTGTTGCATGACTGGGCTGGATGATATGTTTCTGAAAACTTCAGACTTGTGTATATCTGTCATGGCTGAGTGGTAAATCACTTTGTCTGTGGTGTGCAGGGTCCTGGCTTAAAGGCTGTTTATTTTGCTGCTGGGCAGAACACGAGCCATTGGATACAGAGTGATTAAGGCACTTTAAAGCAGTTGTAAGCAGGTGTGTGCCGAGCTAAGCACTGCTAACTTCCAGTTACAGTTTCTTACACTCAGTTAGCTTCTAAATTGCTTAGTCTGTATAAGCAGTGCTTACCCCCATGCAAATGCATTTAAACACATTTACTTTTGCTTACATATGCTTACTACTGCTTATTTGTGCTTAAACCGGCTTACTAGTGCCTTATTCATTATGACACTGACACTTCACATATGCATTTCCTGCAGTACTCCAGTTCATAAATATATGTTATTTAGTGGGTTTTGCAATAAATATATTGGTTTAACGTGCTTTGCCATGTAAAATAGACTGTACTGCAGTGAGACTCGAACCAGGAATGCTTGCCATTCTCTATCCACTACACTATTGCTGTGCTGCTTCGTTTGCATATATCTTCCTTGTTATCATCTTCAGCCTTTTAAGCTGCATTAACCGTAGCTAAGCGATGGGCACACCCATGCACCTATGGTTAGCTGTACTCGGATTTAAAAAAAAAATAAAGGGCTTTCTTCATTTGATTTTTAAGTACTGTTGCTGTTGTACACATGGGGAACTGCTGGTGGGGATATGCGGACACCTATGAGCAATCTCACTAATTTCTCACCACTTTCTGCTATTCTAAATTGCAGGGGCATGTTTATTCTGAGAGCTCTGCTCTCAGACACACCACCTGCACTCATACATGTTCCATGTAAGACTAGGAGCTCTGGCAACGCGCCTTCATTAAAATGCATGGCATACTGCCATCCTGCTCCTAAACAGGCACTGCCATGGAGGACTAAGCTAGTCCTGCATGAAAGATTAGTGAATCCGGGGGATTATTTTAGTTTTTTTTGTCCACTTTTGAGATTCGAGATACCAAAATCTCGATGTTTTGAGTTCAGTATCTCAAAACTCGAGATTTTGGTATTTCGAAATTTAAAAGTGGATCCATATATTTTTTTATATATATATATATATATATATATATATATATATATATATATATATATATATATATATATATATATATATATATATATATATATACCTGATTGGCATCACTGTTTTTTTAGCATATATATATATATATATATATATATATATATATATATATATATGTATATATACACATGATGTGTGTGTCAGTGTATTACTGTACTGTCTGTAATACTGGCAGTGCTGTTAGTTTGTTAGCATATATATATATTCAGATATATATATATATATATATATTTATATGCCTGATGTGTGTGTCCCTGTATTATTGTACTGTCTCTACTAGTGGCACCACTGTGCCTGTGTCAGTGTAAAACTGTACTGTTTGTAATAGTGACACCACTGTTTCTTAGTATATATATATATATATATATATATATATATATATATATATATATGTGTGTGTGTGTGTGTAGATAAATATATATATATATATATATATATATATATATATATATATATATATATATATATATATATATATATATATATGCCTGATATGCACGTCAGTGTACTGCAGTACTGTCTGTAATAGCAGCTCCACTGTTAGTTTGTTAGTATATATATATATATATATATATATATATATATATATATATATATATATATATATATATATTTCCACTACGGTGGTGGTGCTGCGGTAGCGTTGTCGCCTCACAGTAAGATGCTGTCCGGCTCGATTCTCAGCTAGAGCATCTTCTGCGTGGAGACATGTGTGAATGGGCGTACCTTCGTTGAAGGTTGTGCGTCAGGCCTGGCAAGCCGGTACGTAATAATCAACTGCCAATCATTAGTGGACCGGAGTTCCGCTAAGGCGACCCATAACCGGGAAAAGCCGAAAGACACAAACAAATAGATATATATATATATATATATATATATATATATATATATATATATATATATATATATATATATATATATAGATATATATATATATATATATATATATATATATATATATATATATATATATATATGTATATGCATGAAGTGTGTGTCAGTGTATTGCTGTATTGTCTGTAATAGTAGCACTGCTGTTATTCTGTTAGCATACACACACACACATATATATATATATATATATATATATATATATATATATATATATATATATATATATATATATATATATATATACTAGTGTGTTAGCATATACACACACACACACACACACACACATATATATATACATATATACATATATATATAATATATATATATATATATATATATATATATATATATATATATACATATATATATATATATACATGATGTGTGTGTCAGTGTATTACTGTACTGTCTGTAATAGTGGCACCACTGTGTGTGTGCCATCGTATTGCTGTAATGTCTATAATAGTGGCACCACTGTGTGTGTGCCATCGTATTGCTGTACTGTCTGTAGTAGTGGCACCACTGTTAGTTTGTTAGTATATATTGACCTGTAGTAATGTACCTATTCATTTCTTTCATGTGTCTGTTACTTATTACCACAGGTGAACCTGACAGTGATACTTTTACCACCTGATGTCAGAGTATCAGAAGGCTCAGATATTGGTGACCAAACAGAGACAGTTAGGGGGTGCAGAGGTTGGATCTGGCACTATGTTGACATACAGCCATCCCCTGTAAGTCCATCGGACACAGCTAGTAGGTGCACACCAGCCCATTCCAGTGAGTCCTCAGATATTGTACAGTTGGAGGGTGCCACTCTCAATCAGGGATGTGTGGTTACTGCAGCTTCAGTGCCTGTTGACTCTGGTCATAGCCAAAGTGTTGGCACAGCGCCACATAGGAGGGTTGTTAGGGGTGTTCAGAGGAGGCCTGCTGCCCATCCTCCACCTGATGCAGTTGTGTCTTTCTGTGCCACTTGACATATGTTTAGGGCCATCATGGAGGTGCTGCTCTCCAAAGAAATATTTAGGGTTGTAGATGGAACACAGGCTGACAGTATTATTAGTCCAGAAATAAAAGAATTACTCACTTTAATGATCACAGTAGCTGAAAAAGGGATAACAAAAAATGGAAACAGAAGGAGTCCTCAGGCATTAGAGAAAAAGAAAAGAGGATGATGAAGTTATTAGAATAAATTGAAAAGAGAAGAGAAAAAATAAAAAGGAACAATGAGGCAAAATGGGAGGTTTGGGAGACACAGTTAAATAGGAGTGGCAGGGATTAATTCACACACAGGAGAACTAGCACCATTTTACCCCATAGTTAACCAACCCACAATGCAATCGAACATCAAATAAATAGGAAGAGAAAATTAAAATACTGCAGATCATAGCAAGATAGAAACACTGTGAGGAGCAAGCATGTATTGCTTGCTTTAAAAATTTGAAAAGAGAAGTGAAAACTTAGAAAAGGGTAGGGGAGTATTTGTATGTATTGTTACAATGTTACTTAACTGTTAATTAAAAATAAATAACTATAAATACAAATTGAAAAAGAAAACTAAAGAAAATATACTGTAAGTGCTCACTGTGGTCTTGGATTGAACATTGTGTATAAAGGGAAAAGTTAATAACTTCACAGTGAGCCACCAAAGATAGAAAACTGAAAATATATAATGTCAGAGTGCACTGTGCATGGGCACTGCATGATATATATATATATATATATATATATATATATATATATATATATATATATATATATATATATATATATATATATATGTATATATATATATATATATATATATATATATATATATATGTATGTATGATGTCAGAGTGCACTGTGCATGTGCACTGCATGATATATGTGTATGCATGATGTCAGAATGCACTGTACATGTGTACTGCACAATATCTGTATATGATGTCAGATTGTACCATGCATGCACACTGCACAGTATGTATGTATGTATGATGTTAGAGTGCAACATGCATGTGCACTGCATGATATATATGTATGTATGATGTCAGAGTGCACTGTGCATGTGCACTGCACTATATATATGTATGATGTTTGAGTGCACTATGCATGTACAATGCACGATATATGTGTATGTATGATGTCAGAGTGCACTGTGCATGTACACTACATGATATCTGTGTATGATGTCAGAGTGCACTGTGCATGCACACTGCACAATATCTGTGTATGATGTCAGAGTGCACCATGCATGTGCACTGCATGATATATGTATATGATGTCAGAGTGCACTATGCATGCACACTGCACAATATATATGTATGTATGTATGATGTCAGAGTGCACCATGCATGTGCACTGTGCAATATTTATGTATGTATGATGTCAGAGTACACCATGCATGCGCATTGCACAATATATATGTGTATGATGTCAGAGTGCACTATGCATGTGCACTGCACGATATATGTGTATGATGTCAGAGCGCACCATGCATGTACACTGCACGATAATGTCATGCAGGAGGAATAACATACACATATCTTTTTCAAATCACTGAAGATTTACTGCCTCAAACATGTAATTTTTTTACAAAGAGCACTGTAAGTTCTCATATCACTGAAGGGTCTAGTTTCCCTCTATAGTGTGACTGTCATAGCTGGATCACTGTATTACTGTTACTCAGACAAACAGCAATAACAAAGTACAATATCTTGGATTCTTGATCTGTCTAGTACATCCAGTACTACTGAGTGATGAATCTCTACTTATCGGTCAAAGACTTTATCTTTGGATGTGTGACTGTGCAATGGTGTTACAACAATGTCCAGGGCAAATGATTAGAAATTGCTGCAGTAAAATTGGTTAATTTATGCTGGTCAATAAAATGGTTTATGATAACCAAGCTAGCCTGCACTGCTTGCTGAGTGAGGTTATTTCTTTATTTCTTTGGCTTAGTTTGTCTGGGCTTTTTGCATCCTGAGTTGTTTATTGTTTGAATATAAAGAGATGAGAGCCTTAACATTTGAAGAGATTGCCTGGACCTTGAAAATATTGCACTGTTTAGTCTCAGCTTCTTACTTTCTTCAAATCAGGGACAAAGAATCAGGGACATAGGTTCCAAATCCTGAATACTTCCAAACTACATGACTTATTAGCCTGAAAATCTTAACAGAGTCAGTGGTGTCAGAGGGTATCCTACAACTGTTACTCAAAAAAACATTAAGATTAGGGAGGAGAAACTGAGAAAAATACTGAGCTGAAATCATGGATGGGCCTTAAAATAAGGGACACTCGAGGAATATAAAGTACTGTCATTCTAGATTTTCCTAATGTGAGCATGCCATTTATCAAACATGGTAGGACCCAAAATTCAGACACACTAATCTGTGCCAAAGACAGAGAGTCGTTTATTTCATGTGGATTATAGCAGTAACCTGCTGCCAAGACAAACCGTTCTGAGTGAAAACAGTTATCCATAACCTAGATTTCCCAAACCACTAGTTTTATCAGCTCTGACATGTCTCCTGTCTTTTCCACATACAGAACACTGTATATCCTTATATCGCTGAATGTTTATTTAAGAAATCATAAGCACTTCATTTAAAATCCCATGAAAAATATTCAAACATTAGTGTTGGCTATTTTGATCATACATTCCCTTTTGTGTGCTACTGAAAACATTCAAGTTTAAATTATTTCTGCTAATATTACCACAGACTGAAAATACAGTATTAAGAGGTTCATTTTGTTACATTCACTTTGTACAGTTTACTGTTCTTCGGTACTGGGATTTTTGCGGGGGGGGGCTGGAAAATTGTGTAACATCCTATCATTGTTTATGGCTGTTACTGTATCTCAGGTCTGGTCTTATCGTAGGATCAGATCACAGAGTGCTAGATATACACTTTGAATTATCTAGTCTAAGCTATGATACACCTCCCCTCTTTTGGTATATTATGCACTTGATGGAAAACTCCATCCTTAACCTCAAGAGTGATTTACATTTTTCATTGTGTCTTTGTATTTTGAAATAAAGTGCAACAAAATCAGTTTAAGTGCTTCTTATATTTTTCAAAGTTTTTGCAATCATGTGGCTTGATATATTACTGTGATTTTGTTTTACTAAGGGGAGATCTTGTTCTCAGACTGCATTTTAAGTCAACTTTACATGACTCATGGCAGACATATCAAAATGAAGCATGTGAGTCCCAGGCATCCAGTGATGGTAGTAGTATATTACAATGTGTAATATATTGCTGTAATATATATTACAGTTTCTAGTAACTAGTAATATAACTAGTTAGTTTTTCAAAAAAGTAATGAAGTAATTGTAATATGTTACTTTTTTAGTAACTAGTAGCTTAAATGTGCATTACTTTTGAGTTACTTTTGCTTAAACCAGTGGTTCTCAATGTGAGCAATATTGCTCCCAAAGAGTGATATGGATAGTAATCAGATGTTAAGAAGTAATAGAAACTTTGTAGGGGCAATTTGTTTAAAAGATTACAACATAATGTTGGCACAACTCATAGCATGTAGCACTCATAATAGATAATTAGAATTAGTCTGGAGCAAAATTTATTTCATTTTGTTATCACTGCAAGGAGGTAAAAGCTAATGACAACCAGATTCCATCTCTGCCCTGGAAATGTGGGACTTGCACCCAAACCCTAACACTGGGACAATTTTAGCCTGCTAGAGATACCATCCTTACCTTGCCATATTCTAACTGGCATTTATTCTCCATGCCCCCTGTGAAGCCCCACTACTGGACCCATAATCAACGAGACTCAATCCCCACCAATGGCACCAGTGGGGGACATACACTGGGAGGATGAGATGTACACATCTATAGAGTTGAGATCTCAGCTGATTGGCCAAGCCAAGACCTCCAGCACCTTCTCTGTCCAATCAGTGCTTCATGTCTGCCCAAGTAGCTGACACATACACACACTCTTTAAGGTTTGATTTACATACACGCACATGCATGCACACACACACGCACCCACACACACACACACACACACACACACACACACACACACACACACACACACACACACACACACCTGGGAAAGGCAGGCACAGGTTTACTAGCTATGCCCCCTTTTGCCCAGACTATAAGGTAGTTATCACTGCCATCAGATAACTCCTTATCGGCTACTTTAAGGCCCTTAACAAAGGGTGTCCAATTGTACTGTGTAATATTAATATTAATACAAATGATAATTTGACCAAGAGCAATACTATTATAAGTGGCACACACAGTGTCACCAAATAAAAATGGAAGTACTCTGAAAACGTATGTCTCACAAAGATCAACCACAATGAAAAGTTTAAATATATTTAATAATAAATAATAAAAGAACAAGAAAATACTCAGTATATATTCATAGTGACATCAGAGTTCAACACCACAGGAAATCATTAAAACAACATTGCAGGACAGTCTCAGACAAATAAATAAAAATATCTAAACTAAGCCTTGCTATATTCCTAACTATATCTAAGAGAATTATAATATTCCCTAGTTAACTTACAGAGCAAAGCAGATGTGGTGAATAGATCTTCTGGTTGTTGTTGTCAGGTCCAAAACAGAATACAGAATGCTGTCTCTCAGATAGTTCTCAAATGAATATCTCAAATATTACTGCTGGGATAGCTTGCAGAATTACATAATTTCTTGTCATCGGACTCTATCCCAGGTAAAACCCCACTGCTGGAAGCTAGCAGTATTTAGCATCTACCTGTGAAAATAGATAGACCTCAGATCTTTGGAAGATGCTGGAAGTCATAAAACAATTACATCCCTTCACATTTTAAGACTACTAATTATTTCAGCTTAGAAACAATACAGAAAGCTCCCTAGTTTTAGACATTGTGTCTCCTTGCTGCAGTGAAACTGAAATATATCTTTTATTGCATAGCCATAAAATAATTTAATTTCAGATATTTTTCTAAAATTGACTAGATTGAGGTTAACCTCCTGTATCCCAGTTTCCATTGTTAAAATATATACGTTTAGAGTTACAATAGTGCATGTACATCATTTCTGTTCTTTCCCAGTAGGGTACAGTGTGGTTACATTTCAAACAGCACTTTGCAAATATCTTTAAGCAGTTTGATATGCACATGACATATAGTTCTAATACATTTTTAACACAAGCATCTTTTATATATATATATATATATATATATATATATATATATATATATATATATAATGTTAATATTCACTAATAATATATAATTATTTGTAAAATTCCAGATAGCTGAGCTGGCAGTATCCCCCGATGGGTCTATATTACTTCAGCGAAAACTCCATTACGCGAATATGAATACGTCAAACCATATTGCATGAAGTACGTAAACCTTGAACATCCAAAACCGTGAATTCTGAAATGTCATTTTGTTTTGGTTGGCCCGTCTGCGGTATAGCTCCGTAAGGTAAAGGTGCGATAGGACTTTAGGGTTAGGATTTGGGTTAAGGTAAGTGCATAGATAGGTAATGTATGTAAGAGTTAGTGTAGTGTTAAGATGTAGTTTTTTTTTTAAGTGTATGTATGTGTGTTATTTATTTTGTTTGGGTGTATGTCTGTAGGGGAAGTGTGCAGTAGTTACGGACCTTAGGGTTAGGGAGGTGTTAAGGATAGTGCATAGATAGTTCTGTATGTGGGGTTTAGTGTAGTGTTAGAAGTAAGGTTTTGTTAAATGTATATATGTGGATTATTTATTTTGTTTGGGTGTATGTCTGTAGGGTTTGGTTAGTGTATGTATGTGGTTTATGTATTTTGTTTGGGTAGGTACTAAGTAGCGGGTGGTGGGGTTGGCCAACTGTGGCAGTTCGATATTTTAATTTTCATGGTTTAGTGCATTCAGGATTTTCGCGGTTCGAGGTATAGGGGTCGATGTATGGGTATTCACATAACGGGGTTTTCCCTGAAGTGATATAGACCCTCTCCCTTTTTCACACCGCCATCAATTGGAATCAAATTCATGACTCAATTTAACAACTGACAACCCAACCCACTGCACCAAGCAGGACTCTTCAGGGAGATCTATGATCAACCAGTTTTTGTCTTGACAATTTGCTGTTATGTTCTATTTAAAATTTTTTTCAAGTTTCAATTTTTAGTTGCTGAAAATAGAGAAAATGTGTGTATGGTTTGGTTTAATTATTATTTGTGACTCTTGAGCAATAAAGACTCGTCTTCTTCTCCTTTCAGCTGCTCCCATTAGGGGTCACCATGGTGGATCATCAGTCTGCAGAGAAGTTGCAGTATAGGTTTACTGTGTCAAGTTGCCAGGTCAACACCCATACTTCCTCAGAATGCACAACCACACACCTAGGGCCATTTCAGAATGCCCAAACAACCTGCAGCATGTCTTGAGAATGTAAGAGAAAACCAGACCACTCAGAGAAAACCCACACAAACACAGAGAGGACATGCAGAATCCTTACAGAAGGCAACCAAGTCAAGAATCAAACTGGAGAACCTCTTGCTGTGAGGTGACAATACTAACCACTACACTGCTGGGCTGCCCAGCTATAAAGACTTCTCTGCTGGAGTTCTTCAACTGTTAAATGTTGTTCATCATCATTGTAACACTTTGTATACAACTTTAATAATACACTTATATGGATGGGTTTACTTGTGTGAGTAAATCTCAATATTATAATTAATAAACTATACTTATGTAAAACTAGTAATAGTAATATATTACTTTTTAGAAACGTAGTAGGTAATAGTAATATATTCATTTTTTAGAAAAATAATAAGCAATAGTAACCTATTACTTTTATAGCTAACTAGCACAACACTGTATTTCACATGAGCACATCTCCTAGAAATACACAACAGAAGAATTCAGTTTTGAAGATCAATATTTTGCACATCAATTCATAAGTTGTCAGATGTCAAGCCATTTCTTTAAAAAACAAAATTCAGGTCAAGTATCTGTGAATTCATATAGTAATACAGTCAGTTTTAGCCTCAGCAACCTTATGACTTCATTAAAAAAATGTTTTGAAAATAACTTCTTCTTTTGGCTTTTTCCCAGTTAGGGGCTGCCACACTGGATCACCTGTCCGCTCATAATTGGCAGTGGAGTTTTTACGGTGTCGAGTTGCCAGCCCGGCATCTAACCTTCCACAGAAGACACACACACACACACACACACACACACACACACACACACACACACACACACACACACACACACACTCACTCATGTCTATGGACAATTTAGAGTGTCCAACAGTGATAAACTTTAACAAAGTGAGTTGTTTAGATAAAATGAAATGTTTGTCATAACTTCTTCTTTTGGCTTTTTCCTGGTTAGGGGTCGCCACAGCAGATCACCTGTCCACTCATGATTGGCAGTGGAGTTTTACAGTGTCGAGTTGCCAGCCTGGCACCCAACCTTCCACAGAAGACACACACGCGCACTCACATCTAGGGCCAATTTAGAGTGTCCAATCCACCTACAGCATGTCTTTGGGAGGAAACCAGAGCACCCAGTGGAAACCCACACGACCACAGGGAGGACATGCAGATTCTGCACAGAAGGCACCCCAGCCAAGGATCAAACCGGAGAAGCTTTTGCTGTGAGGCGGCAACTCTAACCGCTGCACCACTGAATAGATGGAAGGTTGCCCGAAATGTTTATCATAACTATCTTGTAGATTTTGTCATCTGTTATTGAGGTCATGTGTCTTAATTAACTGCAGTTGCAGTACATTTCTGTCAGTATTAGATTAATATCCTTCTAAAAATGAATCCATTTAGGAAGTGAGTCTTGTCATCTTTGGAGGTCAGAGAAATACCAGCAACTCATCATAAATCACAAGGCCTAAAAAAAGGGGCTACGTATTAAACTACATCGAATTTTTCAAAGAAAGCTCTCCATTTTATAAGGCTTTATGATGATATGATGATTCCTTCTTGGTTCAGTCCCAGCTATTACAAAAGACATAATACAGATGCAATAGATGGGAGTATTACAGTCACTAACAATGTTATTTATCTGAGCACATTTGCAAACTGGCATAGCTGGAAATACCTGTGTGGTATACACAGCTACCATAGTGCATTTTTCTTGTAGGTAGATACATGCCTATTGCTGACAGGTAAAAAAAAATAGAAGTTGGAGCACACCTGTTGTAGAAGCCACACGAGTGTTTGTTATCATCCTACAGCTGCAAATGATAACTGTTACTAGAATACCGAAGAACTACTGAGTAAAAGTTCAGGCCACAACATTTGCATAATGCTAATGACTTATACATGAACAACAAAAGCTCAGGTAAAACTGTGTCTGGCATGAGAAAATAGAAGGCAAATGCTGAGTTTATGTACAACATTGCAGTGAGCTGTGAAGAACCACAGCACTGAATGAGTATGCTGGCACTAGTAAAATGTAAACAAAGACAAAGTCATTGGATAATGAGGACCCAATTCGAAAACAGTTGCTCGCAGTGAAAGTCACCACTTACAGAGACCAGGGTGAAAGCAGGTCTTTTAGAATCTGACCCCTATTGTAAAACTGTTTATAAATTGGCCTTACACAGAAGAAAGTAACTTACACTAAGATAAAGTATTTCGGAATCAGATAGCAAACAAGGTGCAGTGAAATATGTTTTCATTTTTTTAAACTTTACTTTCTTGAACATTCCATCAAAAATAGCCTGAAACACATTAAAATAACCACTTCCCTTTTTTCAATAACAAATATAAACAACAACTGAATCTTTCATTAACCAGATTAAAGATTGTAGCTTAATGATAGCTGTATTATCCTTTTCTCAATATTTTTTTTTCAAAGGGCAACACCGGTTCCTTTTGGATCATCTTTAACTAAAAGTTTCTTTTTTCTGAGGAACTCCTTTTCGTATCCTGTTTAATTAAAACTCTGCTTTACTGAGAGAATACCAGTGTGTTATGTTAAAGGATTAAGTAACCTACTTGTGAATTCATGAGCTTTAAAATAGAACAGTTGTTTTACTAAATAATCGTATCTATGTGCAGAACTAATTCAATTTAAAAAATCCATATACTGTTCTAAACAAATTCTCAACGTTCCTGAATCCTGATGAAAGTAAAGTAACTGCTTGCTAGTTTATATATATATATATATATATAGAGAGAGAGAGAGAGAGAGAGAGAGAGATCATCTATTTATTTCTAAGTGGATATTAGTTACTGCATATTTAATTACAAATGCAAGAAACCTAATGTCCTTGCCATATATATTTAATTATATTTCTTTGTTAAACAAAACACACAGTTGCTAAAGTTATCAAAAGGTGCACAGTATGAGGTAGTATGTTAAGAAACATGTTATGGAACTGATTGATTGCTGATAATCTCCACCAGTCTGAGTATCAAATGCTACATGATAGTTACTGCATGCCATCTGGTAATTAATAATACTAACAGTGAGATTAAGTAAATCATGACAGTAATGCATGTATGTCCTTCAGCCTGTGTGTAAATGATTTCCACAGACACTTAGCAAAACCATCTTAAATATGCTGCAAACAGCCTCATAAATGGCTTCTCTGCCCATCCACAATATATTCCTCTCTTTTATTTCTAGCAGACCTCACTTAACACATTGGGAGGCAGTCATAATGGTTAAGGGGTTTAGCGTACAAACCCAAGATGCAGGGTTTGATTCTGACATGGAGTAATTGGCTTGGCCTATAATGGTCCCCAAAAGCAGCTAGCCTAGTATTAATCTATAAACCTATTATTTTATTTATTTATTTTACATTTGTTGACCGAGCTAGTCTAGCTGGATACATGTCCATTTTCAGTAGAGGCCCGGGGAGAAAAGCTCCAAGAAACATACAGAATTAATATAAAAGTCAAAACAGATCAAACTAAACAAAACAGCTATTGTTTCATAAAATCATTAGTGTTTTTTTTGTACAAAATACAATACTAATAGTGAACATAACATGGGAACTGTGTAAGAGAGGGTACAATATACATATATACATCATGTTTATTTGCTATAACATCTTTAAGGGTAAGATTAAAGAGATGTAGAGTGGTGATTAGTGTAAACGAAAAAAAGTTAGTCAGGGTTAGTACAGGAGCATAGCCAGTGCACATTGAGAAATAGTTTTAGATTCCTTTTAAAGAGTGAAAGAGAAGTCAGAGTTTTGAGATCAGTGGGTAGTTGATTCCATAGTTTTCCAACTGTGTTGGAGAATAGGGAGTCACCTGCAGAATTGTTGGATTTGGAAGTATTGAACAGCAGTTTGTTTGAGGAACGTAGGTTCTTAAGGTTATTGTAAGGTGTAATGAGGCTAGAAAGTATTGGAGTGTTGGTGGGTTGATACAGGGTCTTGTGGGTTATAGCAAGCTGGTGAAATTGAAGCAGGTTTAGAAATTCTAGCCAGTCAAGTTGTTTTAGGTTAAGACAGTGATGAGTTCTGAAAGGAGAGCCTGTAGCAAATCTAGCAATATTATTATAGGATGTTGCCAGTTTGTTGAGGTTGTTTTTAGAAAGATTAGTGCATATAGGTGAAGCATAGAGTAGAGTGGGGATTAAGTGAGTTCTGGCTATGGCTGTCCTAGCTGTTGGTGAAAGAAAGGGTTTGATTCTGTAAAGGGATCCAAGTTTTTTGTTAACTGTTTTTATTGTGCTGTTAATATGAGTATCAAAGTTGAGGTTGTTGTCTATTGTTATTCTTAAGAGTTTAGTGGTCAGGTCAGGAGAAATAAGAATACCATTATTGGATGTGAGTGTGAATTGTATAGGGGTAGACTTTCGGGTTGGTGTGAAGAGTAACAGTTTAGTTTTTGGGGGGTTTAGGAGGAGAAAGTGGTTTGAGAACCATTGTTCTACAGTATTGGAAGCTTTTTGGGTAAGAGACTGAAGTTCAGTTTGAGAAGTGGCTGAACAGATTATAGTAGAGTCATCTGCATATTGAATGCAGTTAGTGTGTGGAATAGCTGACTGAAGGTCATTAATATAAATGGAAAATAGAAGTTGGCCTAATATGGAGCCCCGTGGAACGCCAAGGGAAATGGGAAGGTGATTAGATAGTTTATTTTGCCAGAGTACTGCTTGTTGCCAGTTTTCTAAGTAAGATTTGAACCTATTCATGGCTAGAGGATCCAGTGAAAGGGATTTCAGTACGTGTAAAAGGTGTTTGTGATTGACCATGTCAAAACCTTTATTAGACGTTTACTGGAGCAAATACAGCTGGAAGGTCCCTACATATGTATATATAGATAACCTACATCTGTGGCTCATGTACCACTGCCATAACATCACTGTGGCACCCCTACAACACATCTTTAATATTTGTCTTACTACAAACATTATGCCTAATACATGAAATCTGCCATAGGAAAACTGCTCCCCAAATAAAACCATGCCATGCTCCCATCACACTGTTACGCCATTCCCATTCTTCAAACCTTGTGTAAAATCTTCAGCTCGCAGCATATATTACTAAAAAACACCTACTCTCACAAGCACAACATGGCATCTGGTCAGGGAGGAGCACAGTCACAGCCATCCAGTCTGTGACCAGTGAAATTACCACGTCAATGGAGAAAGGTGTGTTCTCTTGTACAATGTTAATAAACCTCATCATAGCCTTTGACTTACTTAATCACTCCTCACCTAAAATCCACCTTTCAGAATTAGGCATTAGCCCTGATGCCATTCTTTGATTTAAAAGTTATGTGAGTAATTGACATTTCTCAGCGAGGTATAACTCCCCTTCCTCTCGCTCTCGACTCTCCACTATTAAAGGTGTACCTCAAGAATGTATTCTTTCCACCTTCTGTTCTGTCTATAGATACATCTCAATAAACTTCCACTTCATCTTTCTCACCTTCCTTTCCTCCTCTGTGCAGATGGCACGGTCCCGTACCACTCAAACCTCGCCCTGAAGACATTACAGCAAGATCTACAATCTAACTTCAATCACCTCAGTGAGTGAATTGTTATTAAAAACCTCATAGCAGATACATCCAAAACTAAATCTCTGCTTTTTGGTGCTAAAAACCTCATCAGATCCAAGAAATGTTAACATTTACTATCACAACAACTACCTCTTAGAACAAGTCTTCTTTTTATCTTGATATATTATCTTGATAATGCAAGTAAAAAACAGATCTCCTATTTTTCTGGGCACAAAAATCCCCTTTTCTTGTATCAGCAACTTCTACTAAAAGTTCCATCACTGTTCAAAAACTAGAAAACAAAGTATGTAGATTTATTACAAACATACTTGTCAGAAATGACCACCACTGTATAACAGTAAAAAAAGGCAAACTGGCGTTCATTTAAGAGACGAGCAGACCTTCTCTCAAGATGACAGCAGCCCAAATTCCTACATCAAAATAATATCCCTTCTTTAACCTAAGCACTAAGACATTACCCAACATACAACCTAAAAACTGGAGCCACTTAAGTCCTAAAACACTAATCTCTCACTGCAAGCTATGCATCTCTAATCCTGCATTCTCTTATTTCAAGCTCCATTCACTACTAAAACACATTTAGTTAACCAAGCAGAATGTGCTCACTACCCAAGGCAGAGTGTACTCACTACCCCTCAGGGCAGAATGCGCTCACTACCCCTCAGGGCAGAATGTACTCACTACCCCTCAGGGCAGAATGTACTCACTACCCCTCAGGGCAGAATGTACTCACTACCCCTCAGGGCAGAATGTACTCACTACCCCTCAGGGCAGAATGTACTCACTACTCCTTAGGGCAGAATGTGCTAACTACCACTCAGGGCAGAATGTACTCACTACCCCTCAGGGCAGAATGTACTCACTACCCCTCAGGGCAGAATGTACTCACTACTCCTTAGGGCAGAATGTGCTAACTACCACTCAGGGCAGAATGTACTCACTACCCCTCAGGGCAGAATGTACTCACTACCCCTCAGGGCAGAATGTACTCACTACTCCTTAGGGCAGAATGTGCTAACTACCACTCAGGGCAGAATGTACTCACTACCCCTCAGGGCAGAATGTACTCACTACCCCTCAGGGCAGAATGTACTCACTACTCCTTAGGGCAGAATGTGCTAACTACCACTCAGGGCAGAATGTACTCACTACCCCTCAGGGCAGAATGCGCTCACTACCCCTCAGGCCAAACTGTACTCCGTAACTCTCAGGACAGGATGTACTCACTACCCTTCAGGCTCACTAACCATCAAGGCAGAATGTGCTAACTACCTCTCAGGGCATAATGTACTCTCTACCCCTCAGGGCAGAATGTGCTCACTACCCCTCATGGCAGAATGTGCTCACTACCTCTCAGGGCAGAATGCGCTCACTACTCCTCAGGGCAGAATGTGCTAACTACCCCTCAGGGCAGAATGCGCTCACTACCCCTCAGGGCAGAATGTGCTAACTACCACTCAGGGCAGAATGCGCTCACTACTCCTCAGGGCAGAATGTGCTAACTACCCCTCAGGGCAGAATGCGCTCACTACCCCTCAGGGCAGAATGTGCTAACTACCACTCAGGGCAGAATGCGCTCACTACTCCTCAGGGCAGAATGTGCTAACTACCCCTCAGGGCAGAATGTGCTCACTACCTCTCAGGGCAGAATGCACTCATTACCCCACAGGCTCACTACCCCTCTGGGCAGAATGTGCTCACTACCCCTCACTGAGAATGTACTAACTACCCCTCAGGGAAGAATGTGCTCACTACCCCTCAGGTCATATCATTAACCTGTCTCCACTCTGACTTACCCTCTAAGATCCTTTGCTTCTTTTCCGTATCTAATTTATTTAACTCTAATTCTCTAATGTTTTGAAACTTCTGTCCATATTGTAAATTAATAACATTGGATTTACTCTGTATCCAATGGTTTACTCTACTATTGTACTGTTTTACTGTAACTTATGTCTTATTTTACCCTTGTCTATTTGGTATGTGTTGTCTGTATGAGGCTGAAATTGGTCAGATTTGATAAGTGCTTTACCTCAGTGAACTAATACTATTAAACAAGTAAATGAGAGCAAAATCTTGTCTTGAACCACAACTGAGCCTTACAAAAGTTGATACAAAATAATTGTATTTATTTATTTTTTATCTGACATTTGTTAACCAGGTTAATCTGACTGGGCAGGGGAGCCCTTTTTCAGAACAGACCCAAAGAGAAAAGCTCCAGACGTAAAAAGTATAAACAATACAAAAAAGTTTAAAATGTACAATAAATACATAATAGAACAAAAACATAATATGAATATAGAGCAAAGTTATAAGTAAAATCAGGGTAGATCTATGCTGTACTGGCAGTGAAACAAACTGCTAATCAGAAGTCATAAGATTGTTACATCCAAAACAAAGAGTAAGAGCATAGTTAATCATTAGGCAGTTAAAAACAATTTAAAATATGACCTGTAAATTAATTTCTGCATTTTGATAACATTTGTCTGCTGGAAGAGAGACTAAAAGATGGGGGCCATGACAGAGAAGTACAAAAGGGGGAGGAGAAGACATGTTATGCTGGACTAGGACAAGGGTAAGACAAAGGTTTGTGCAGATAATCTTTTAACATTTTTTTTAAATGGAAACTATTAGTGGCAGGTCTTAGGTCTGGTGGTAGCTTATTCCAAGAGTTAGCACCTGAATGGCTATACATAAGTTTGCCTATTTGTTTCTGGGGCTTATATATTTCCAAGAGCTGTTGGCTGGCACTACGGAGGCAGCGTTTGGGAGTATAGGGAGAGATTAGGGTAGTGAGAGCAGGGCAGCAGGAGGGATTAATAAGGGTCGAGAGAATAAGGCAGAGCTGTGGAAGTAGAAGTTGGTTGTGGACCTTAGGCAATAGAAGATTTTGTAGGACAGTGCAGTGATGGGATTGATAAGGAAGGTTGGCAGAAAATCTTGCTATTTTATTGTATGTTGATTTGAGTTTACTCATAAGGTTGGATTGTAGGTTAGTCAGTATCACTGCAGTATAAAAGAAAGTAGACAATAGAAAAGCTTGAGCCAGTGAACATCTATTGTCTTTAGTAAGGTATTTTTTATTCCTGTATAATAGGCCAAGTTTTTGGTGTGTTTTTTATTTTGATGATTTGCAGAATATGGATATCAAACTTAAGCTGGTCGTTAATAACACCACGTAGTTTAATATGTGTTTCAGCTGAGATGGTAGTATTATTGAGAGATTTGACTAAAAAGGAGTTCTTACATTGTTCTAGAGATTTAGTGAGGAAGAGAAGTTTTGTTTTTTTGGGATTAAGTAAGAGCTCATTGCTACTTAGCCATTTTTCAACAGATAGAAGAGAGTCTTTGGTGAGGGAGAGAAGGTGAGGGAGATTATCAGAGTAAGATATGACAGTAGAATCATCAGCATAATGGATACATGATGAATGAGGGCAAGCTGTGTAGAAATTGTTTGTAAAGATGTTAAAAAGGAGGGGTCCTAGTATTAATCCTTGGGGTACACCAATCTGAACAGGCAGGAAAGGAGAGGAAGTAGATACCCATCTGACAGACTGGGATCTGAGAGGTAGCTTGTGAATCAGAGAATAGTGGATTGTGAGAGATTAAGATTTTTTAGTTTAGATAGGGGCAGGGGGTGGGAGACAGTGTCAAAAGCTTTAGATAAATCAAGAAAGAGACTAGAGTTTGTTTGCATCACAAGCCTTGGAGATGGTCTGAGTGAAAGTAAGGACAGCAGTAGCGGTGCTATGATGGGGATGAAAACCATGTTGTGTAGGTGTAAGGAGATTTTCTTGTACAAGGTATTCAAGGATTTGTTTATGTATGCATTTTTCTATTATTTTGAAGAGGGGGAGAGAATAGCAAGGGGGTGATAGTTTGAGGGGTCTGTAGAGTTACCTCCTTTGTGAAGGGGAATAACAGAATTTTTTCCATATTTTGGGTACAGTATTTTCAAGACTGGCTTAAGACTCCCTGGAGGCAGCAACTCTGAAAGGGAAGTGGAGAGTTCCGACACCAAATCTCTTTGCAGCTGTATGAAGTGTGCCATGTAATTTGCAGTCCTCAATCCAACCATAGCAGAGGCATACACACACTTCCCAAAATCGTCAATTGCCCAAGACTCCCTGTTCAGGAGATGGACCATGGAGCTCTGTTCAGTGAGCTTCTTTTTGGTTGCTTTGGCAAACACAATGGCATCAACGGGGACGCCTTTGCTACAAAAAGTTTTATCTTTAGGAGGACTCAGAAATTTGCCAGCTTTCTTTGGGACAGGTTCTACTGTGTCTGGTGCCTTCCATGCCCTGCTGGAAATAAGCTAGACAAACCAATTTGCAGGGGGAGACCCCCAGGAGGAAGATGGCCCATCCCGAAGGCCTTCAGGAACATGGATTCCTCTGAAGACAAAGTGGGGAAAGACCAACCACTTTGTACTTTCAGGATTACAAGGATGTCTCCAAAGGACACCTGTTCAGATGGAAGACTAGGGGACTCATCTCTCTCCTTGAAATCTGTGCCCTCAGTGAGGGACTCTCAAGAGGAATAACATAGAATTATTTCCATATTTTGGGTACAGTATTTTCAAGACTAGCTTAAGACTCTCCAGAGGCAGGAACTCTGAAAGGGAAGTGAAGAGTTCCAACACCAAATCCCTTTGCAGCCTTGTGAAGTGTCAATGTAATTTGTAGTCCTCAGGCTGAATGAAGCCGAAGTATACATGTGCTTCCCAAAATGGTCAATCGCCGGGGACTCCCTGTTCAGGGGATGGACCATGGGGCTGTGTTCAGTGAGCTCCTTTTTGGTGGCTGCTGCATCCACAATGGCATGAAATGGGACGCCTTTGCTCCAAAAAGTTTTATCTTTAGGGGGACACAGAAATTTGTCAGCTTTCTTTGGGACAGGTTCTACTGTATCTGGCTCCTTACACACCCTGATAGAAATGAGCTGGACAAGCTCATCCACAGGGGGAAACCCCCAGGAGGAAGATGGACCTGCCCTGAAGGCCTTCAGGAACTTGGATTTCTCCGAAGACTGGGTGGGGGAAGACCAACCACCTCGCTCTTTCAGGATCTTGAGGATGTCTCTAAAGGACAGCTGTTCAGGCAGAAGTTTAGGGGACTCGTCTCCCTCCCCAAAATCCATGTCCTGAGTGAGGGACTCTTCAGAGGAGTCCAAGTGCCTCCACTTGCACATCCTCTTCCAAGGAGGCTCCTCCACAATGGGCTCAAAGGAGGACTCAGAAGAGGAAGGGACCCCAGTGGGGTAATGCCTGTCTGAAGATGATCACAGGAGGCCTGACCCTGGATGGATGATGAGGTCTTGCCACCCAAAGTAGAACAGAGCTGGGGGGATCCAGAGCAAAGGTACTGGCAGATGACCATCTGGAGATAGTCCTCTTTATTACCCAGAAAGCCAACAGGCTGGAAGAAGCCCCCACATCCCCACTGGGCACAGCCAACTGGGGTAGAAGGGGGAACCCTGACACAGCACCAACATCTCTGGACAATTCTGACTCAGAGCTGTCTAAAGCAGATGCCTCCAAAGGGGAAGGAACAGTCTGGACACTCTGGACTGGACCCCCCACCCAGGTGACCCCCGCTGACTTCACAAAGCTGAGGCATCGATAGATCTGAGGGCAGTGGAACTGAATCAGCCAGGACCCAGACAGTGTGGGAAAGGAAAAAATACCCGACACTGCTGGCCTCTCCCTAGGGATACTCTGATCCTGGGTAACTGAGCCTGGATTGGTCAGATGGGGAGAAAGGAGTTCTGTGGATGGCATAGGTCCTCTGGGCAACTGGCTAGGGGATGGCAACAAGCCCAGCTCAATTTTGGCTTTGAGAAAGCTCCCCATCATCTGATCCATGTCAGAGAGGAGCAGACTTTTCATGGAATGACAGGATATGGAGGAATGCCCAACCTGGCTGTTGGCCTGCAATCTCTAGAGGGGGAGCCTGTTAGCCAATCAAGGATCCAACCTCTTAGAAGTGGATGGAAAATCATCAATAATGATCAGATCCGACAAAACTGTCAGATCCAAAGATCTTGCTGGATCTGAAGACTGAAAAAAAACCAAAGTCAGATCTAAGAGATGGGTTCAAGCCGGGGAGGGGGGGTGTGGCTGGGTCAGATTGAAAGACCATCTAGACTCCAAGGGCTCAGATCCGACAAGGGGAGGATCAGTTTTTATTATTGTTGAATTATCTGATAAATGCATTCATTTCTACAAACTGATTCAGAAAATTAGAACTGTCCACAGAAAGCACCAGAAAATCTTTCTGTGCCCAATGAAATATGAGGGTCTATATTAAATCAGCGAATACTTAAAATAGCGAATGCTGATTTATCGACCCTTTGAGAGCAAAACCTTACAATCCCGAAGACACAGAACAGCGTTTTTTTTTCCCAGGGAAAAAAAATCACTGGGTGGTTTTCGGGACTTTGCCATTTCCTCCACTGTGGTGTGATCTTGGAGTTGGTATATTTAAATGGGGGGGGAGGCTGTGTGGAGTGGGGGTGATGCCCCCCACTTTATGCTGTGTTTTGAACTTTTTTTTTTTTTTTTTTTTTTTTTTTTTGTGGAACAGCAATTTTTTCCCTGGGGGAAAAAAATCACTGTTCTGTGTCTTCGAGCTTGTAAGGTTTCCCTTTTAAAGGAAAGATAAATCAGCATTCACTATTTTATGCATTCATTGATTTAATATAGATCCAAATATGAGTCTGTCCAAAGATACAAATATGATTTCATTTCCTTTCATTAAAAGGGGCAGTGTGCTGTAGCTGGACTCATGATCCAGAAGCATAAATCACTGAGACCAGTTAGCATGCTGTCCACTGGCAAGCAACTACCTGTAGAATAAAACTGGCTCATCCATTAGGGGAGTGGGGTAATGTCCTGTTGGAGGAATGGCCTCTATTGGAATGACTGGGAACTGCATTCCATATACAGGGGTCACTGGATAACATGCCTGGCAAAGGAATGCTTCCACTCCAGCCAAGCTTTACAGACCTGTGCACACATGCATTTGTATTGGGTGGGTGGGTGGGTGGAGTCAGATGCTCTTGGAATTCAGTAAGTACCTGCACATGATCAGTTGTGATCAATAAATACCCTGTTAAACAAAAACAAATTAAAATAAAACACTAAAAGAACATCATAAGCCTGAAGAATGACATTGTTGGTTCCTGAGTTTGCAGCATCCTTTGGTACTTATCAGTAACAGCAATCACAACCTGTACACATAAAATGAGTGACCAAAACCAGTGGTTTCCCCTTATTTATTATAAGATTAGGAATAACAAAGGGGCTTGTCAGAGGGACACAAAGATGGGAAGGCAAATAAAAAAAAAGGGAAAAAGAATAGTTGTTGTAATTGCCCCATGAGAATGAAGCTAAATTAATCCGTGCAGTTATCAACCAAAAAGACATTCTGTAACTTGACAAAATCACAGCCAGTGTCTTAAAATGTACATCTGGCAGTGAAGTAGACCTAAAAGACAAGGTTAGAGTAGGATCCAGGGAGTATTTGAAAATGGGAGGTGTCATAGTACTTGGCAAGAAGCATGCTGCTTTGTTTCTAACAATTTTACTAAAAGTTTAGATGTGATGCATATAGTTTCACTGCCAGTGAATTTATACAATTATAATAATGTCCCCAGCTCATACAGTGCTCCATAAATTACTGACAGATGTCCCATTAGTTATTTGCTGATATGAGTTATCCATATATAAACTAAATAATTTATGAAGACCTGCAACCTTCATTTAAGGTTCTGGTTTCAAGAAGAACACAACTACGTTTTTTGTAAAACTTAACAAAATATTGCTTGAAGATGCCTAGAATATTATCCTACTCTATAACTAGATATGGAACTTGAGACAATCATATGTCACTGACACACACAGTTCCTGATCTTGCAAGTTCTTCTGATTTACCCGACTTTTGCTTTTGGACGTGATCAATGAGATGCAGCTTAGATGGCTTAACATAGTCATCCAACATTGGAGGTCATGCTTTAAAATTCTTTATCTTTGTTTTTTTTTAATCTTCATTCCACGGAGGGAATTAAATGTGTTTAAGCAGATTTTCTTTCAGAATTCCTTGCCTTCTGCTTGCCTCACTGTAGATGACCAGACTGCCAAATACCACTTTTACACAATCACTAACTATAATTGTTTTGGTATCTAATATGAAACGTTAATCCTCTATTTAAAATAACTGAACCGTAATGGGGTTTACAGGTTTATAATTTCACCCACCAAGTTGTTTTAGAAGTAATTTTACGGCATCAGACATATGGTGCTGAATCCTATTAAGAGTACGATTAGGGGACAAAATAAGGAGCAGCTTCATATCGGGTCAGCTAGCCTGACCTACTTAAGAAGGTCCAAGACATGTGATCATATTCTTTCTTGTCTGTTTGCCTAAATATTTGTTTTTACCTCAATGCACAGAGTGCTGTCTTTACAAGTAGTTCTACTAGCCCTGTAATGGACTCCTTAAATCAAATGAGAAGACGTAATATAAAATGAAAGCTAAGCTGAGATATGAGACTGGTGTTAAACTGGGTCCTGTAATGTTGAGACTTGAATGCACATTGTGTTTTGTGGAACCACTGTACTAATATTGACATGAATCATCTTGAGGTAATGGGCTTTTCCTCTACCCCCAAGACAGCGCAATCTCAGACTTTGTTTAGATAGCCTTTGTGGTGTGATGTACAGCTCCCCACATGAGAACCAACTGGAACCATGGATCTTAACTTTCCAACTGTCTTGTTAGCCAACTTGGTTGAAATGTGCATCCTGAGACAATGTATAAATTGTGCCATTTCTTCACCGACACTGACAATAACATCTGAAATATGTAGATATATAATGTTTAGGAACAAAGATTTTGCATGAAGCTACTACAAATAACAAGGTTGTCAGCATCACACATAACCACACTAAACTAATCGCAAACACCCGAGACCACATAGAAAGACCTACATATGCTGAGGCTCTTAGAAGTTCATAGGTTCATAGGTTCATAGGTTGGTACTAGGCTATCAGCCCTAGGGCCTATACAAGCCTAGCCATAACAATTCCCTGGCTATTTCTTCCCACACTATTTACTTCCCTGGACCCATGTCTAGCAGGGTGACTGACGTGATCCCCGGGGTGAATTTCCTTTCTCCCATCCAATCGTCAAGGTTCCTTTTGAAGAGGACCAAAGAGGCACTCTGCTTGACATGTATGGGCAATCTATTCCAGAGTCTGGGGAGTCTCTGGGTCAGGAACCTATCCCTCCAGCATGTTTTGTTTATTGTGATGACAAGGTTTAGATCCCTGGAGCGTGTGGCTCTGAGGGATTGGGATTTCTTTAAGTGTAGCATGTCCAACAGCTCTGGGTTTGACCTGGCCTTGTATGTTAAGTAAAGATCGCCTCTGAGTAGATGATATGTGACAGAGTATAGCTGGAGTTTTTTAAGGCGGTCAGCATAGGGCATCTGCTTTAGGCCTGTGATTCTTTTAGTGAGGTATTTCTGTGGCCTTTCCAGTTGTTGCAGATGTCTTGAGAGGTACATACCAAACGGGGCATTGTATTCTATAATGGGTCTAATGAGGGATGAGTACAGTGAGACAATGACCTCCTTTTTTCTGGATGAAAAGCCCTTAGTGATGAGGTGTGCCACATAGAAGGATTTCCTGACTGTTGTGGCGATGTGGTTATCGAAGGTGAGACCACTGTCCACCTGTGTCCCTAAGTCTCTTATCAAACTTTCAGTGTTTAGTGTAAGCAAGAAAACCACAGAGGCCTACCAAATGTAACTCAAGAAACAAGAACCCTCAGCAATTCACACACATCACAGGCAACACTCACCATGAAGCATGCATCTGTATCACCACACATATCAATATCCTCATCATAAGAGACTCCATAGTGAAATACACCAGTGATCCACACTCACCTGGTTATACAAAGAAGGAGTCATGATCAGCTACCTATCAGGTGCCATAATTTGTGACATCACACAAGCACTGTACCATGACTACACATATGACACAGTCATTATACATGTAGGCACAAATGACTTGAGACATACCTTATTGAGCTATATGAAGAAAGGCTTGACAGAACTCTCAGAATATGTGTCTTAGGCAGGTATGGAACCTTGCCTTGATAAGTGTTCTACCAAACAAGAATGATGCAATAATACAATCAAAAGATAATAGACTTCAGCAAATGGCTTATATTCTGGTGTCATTCCAAGGGAGTGCAATATGGCTACCATACATTCACTAAAGTCTTGTAAACCCACATTGTGCCCTTTTAGGCAACATCTGTCTTCTAAACATCATCAGAAGGTATTGCTGCTCAGTGCAAAGGACCTTAACAAGAAGACTTACCCTACAAGTACTACTTATCCTGGAAAATACTGATATATGCATTGCAACAGAGACTTGTTTTAAGGAAAGTGATTACACTTCATCAGTAGAGGGCTACAATGTCTATCACTTGTACAGGCCCACTACATTAGAGGTAGGCACCAAGGGAAGATGCATCTCCATAGTCTTAAAAAATGCACTCCTCCAGACTCATTAGAAAAGATATTGAGTCAGAAAGCCTCCCAGTCCAACTTTCTATAAACAGAACCCTTTATAATATCATATCTAATTACAGGACCCCTCTGTGTCCTCATGGCCCATGCTGTCTAATTAACTAGTATGGCATTCCTGTTTATTCAACCATATACCAATCTCCTATGACACTTTAACTATCCCACCTTCAACAGGAAGAAGTATACATCCTCAAACATGTATGCCCAGGGTTTTTTATACTTCATAAATACAAACTGCCTGGACCAGTTAGTCCACACACCAACTGGGAAGATAAAACTCTAGACTTGGCCCTTATCAGTATGGTACAGCACTGCTGCCCACCTATTGTAACCTCCTCCCAAGTCAAAATGGACCACATGTCAGTCATATTCACCTTAAGACTGAAGCTAGAAGCATTCTCCAGTACCTCAGTATGCAGATGGTATGCTGTGGCATTCTCCAGTACCTCAGTATACAGATGTTATGCTGAGGCATTCTCCAGTACCTCAGTATACAGATGTTATGCTGTGGCATTCTCCAGTACCTCAGTATACAGATGTTATGTTGTGGCATTCTTCAGTACCTCAGTATACAGATGTTATGCTGTGGCATTCTCCAGTACCTCAGTATACAGATGTTATGCTGTGGCTAATCTATTAAAAGTGAGAGATGGCTTTTCCCACTGTCTCTTGAACCAAACTTCCCATAACCCTCAGAAATATTGCTATGATGGCTTAGTGGTTAACTACTGTGACTATAGTGTACAGGGTCCTGAGTTTGAGCCTTGCAGAAGCAGTTTATTTTGGGGTTGGGAGGATGGCCTAATGGTTAAGGTGTTTGCCTTACAAACACAAGGTACAGGGTTTGAATCTCACAGGGGATAATTGGCTAGGCTTACAAAATGGCTCGCAAGGGCAGTTAACCTTGTACGAACCTATAAGCCTAAATATTAACCGAATTCAAGAAACCTCTCAGAATTACCTAAACAGCAGCTGGACTTGTCACTGCAATCATCCTACTTGAACCCAGTCATTTCAACGTTACCTTCTCCAGTCCCCTCTTTCCTTCCTGTTCCTCCCTTTTCTCTATTTATCTTATCAAAACTCACCTCCTATTTTGACAAGACAGTCACTTACTACTCTATTTGCTCCCTCTGCTCATAATCCTAGAAACATGATACCTGCATCCTATTTGCATTTCTGATTTTATATTAAAACCTACACCTCCTGCAGCGGATAAATCTCATTACTATGTACTGTTGACCACTGATGACAATCTAAATATTGCTTTTGACATATTTTTTTGTTATTACCTGTTCCTATACTTACTACATTGTATAAATGTCCCTTTTACTGTTTTCTCTTACTTGTACTGTAATTGAAATCTGCTTAATTATTTATTTATTTATTTGTTTGTTTGTTTGTTTTTTTGTATTTTACTTGCTTAGGTGTACTGTGGAGCTTTTCTCCTTGGGCCTCCGCTGAAAAAGGGCATTAGCTTAGTCGGACTATCCTGATCAACAAATGTCAAATAAATAAATAAATAATAAAAAAAAAAAGCATGGACTGAAATTAAATGTCAAGAAATATGTATCCTTTGGTAAGCATGACTCACTTTCTAACTACCACATTGGCACCAATCCCCTGAAAATTGATCTTACAGTTAGAGATCTAGGAACCTACTCTGAAAATGAACTGTTCTGTGATCATCACATATCCACTGTTGTAAGGAAGTCTTTTTTCATGAGACATCTTATATGGAAGGGTGTGGTATTTGGATCCAGAGATGTTATTGCTCCTGTGTGCTTGGTACTCATTAGGCCAATCATTGAGTATAATGCCTCTTCCATTATGTACCTGTCCAAAGACTTGTCACAACTGGCTTGAACACAATCCTTCCTTACTCATGGATCTAAATCACAGAAGTTATGAAGACTACCTGAAAGCAATGTTTCTCTTCTTGGTATCATACAAGCTACTGAGAGGTGACCTCTGCCTTATGAATAAAGCATCAGCAGAATTGCAGAATTGTTCAATCAGACCTATTGCACATTTGGAAGTCCAATGGCATCAGCCACACCCACTCAAGGGACCACAATCTCTTTTGCAAGATTAACAGAACATGCTGAATGGATAGGTATGTATGACAGAGAATACCACTTCTATGGAAATGGCTTCCCCTCCACATAAAGCAAAGTATTTATAGGTTCATAGCTTCATGGCTGATTACTAGGTTAACAACCCCAGGGGGCCTTTTTAAGCCTAGTGATGCTTCCCAAATGTATCTGACACTCTTTGATAACCTAGGGTTATTTTAAGGGGTATGTCTAGGTTTGGACATGGGTGGTAAAGCATGTTTAGGCTGCCTTTGTCAGCTAGAGACATGGGTGCCACACCAGGCACAAATTTCTTATTCCCCTTCCAATGGTCCAAGTTACACGTGAATTGAGCTATGGTGAGACTCTGCTTCATATGGATGGGCAATCTGTTCCAGAAAAGGGGTGGTCTCTGAGACACATACCTTTCTCTCCAACCTTTTACGTTGCAGACAAAGTTTGGCCCCCTAGATTTGGGTAATTCTGATGCCATTTGTTATGAGGAAGTGGAAGTGGAAGTGGTCCATCAGAGCGGGAATCAGAAGATGATCTGTAGTATGCAGTCTCTTCTTCTATTCAAACATAACTTGGTTGACTAGATGGTAACCACAAATCCACTCTTGGTTTAACACCAATGGCCCTGGTGAATAGGAGAAACAAGTACCCAACATATACACTGTGTGGCCCATCTTTAAATATAAGGGCTTAAAAACTACCATGTGAATGCAAAGCTAAGCTTCTTAAGATCATCTCAGCTCAATTGCCTAGTAAGCACCTATGAACTACAAAAATGCTTAATTTGAGCTTTATTGCAGAATTTGATTATATATATATTATTGTCTTTATTTCTGTTATAAATATCAAACATTTCTGTGACAAGCAGCAGTCAATGTGGAGCATACATTGCCTGCTGCACTAATTTTATTAAATCAATTAAAATACATACTAAGATTAAATACAGTGAGAAGCAAATGGGAGGCAAATATGTTCTTGTCCATTTGTCTTTGGCATCGCTCAAGCCACATGAAGTTTCATTGCACCCCATTATCTGACTGGTAGTCATTGGGGTAACTTTATAACAAAACCAGCATCTGATATTTTGATTTTTGTGTGAAGTCAATTGTTAAAAAAGGCTAGTTGCAATGTTATGCATAGTCAGGATGACCTGTTAAGCATATTCATTAATTCTAATATTTGTATATTAACACTAGGTAGTATAAGGACCTCGGAGAGTAGCAGTAACAACATGATTACTTTTGATGTACAAGAAAGGGACACAGTAGTAGGCACCTCCATATCCCCCCACATTCTTGATTCTACTTGGCATATAATGAAAAAATCACTTTACTGCATTTGGGTGTGTTTGGTTCTAAGAAGATTATTGAGGAAGGGGCACTTTACACATGATTGCCTGTTGATTTTTATTGGGTTTCTTGAGAAATTGGATGAATTTAATACATAAACACTTCTGAAAAGTAGCACACAGATGAACAATATCCATGCTTGTATAGGGAATTTTCTTCTCATTTTTGCATAGTTTTTTATATTGGAAGGCTATAAGTGTTATAATATATTGCATTTCAGAGGTAACCAACCCTTTAGAGTGAAAAAGAATACACCAAAATGACGTTTTTCAGATTAGAAACAAAACTGAAATACTCAATGTTTATGATAAAAATCCAGAGTAGAGGAAAAAGATTATTATAGCATAGCTGTCCAGAGCATTTGATAAATAAAAAAGGCTCTTAATAGGAGCCAAACTTGAACAAGATTTACTGTGTCCTTTGTTGCTAAGTAACAATCAATGGTCAGCTAGAAATGAAGTCATCACCACAGTGCCTAATCACACTGTGAAATTTGTTCTACAGTACAGTGCTTTAGGCAAGGAGATTGAACATACGGTGACAAATGACTGGGGTATTTTAATAATCTTTTGTGAGTTTATTGTTTTAATAAAACTGGTGGTTTAGAGTTCTTAGTTTGGCTTTACTGTATTTTAAAATCAAACAGGGAGTCAAGAGATGCACTTCTAAAAGTCTTTTTTTATCACATAATGATTCTAATAGGTAAAAGTAGACGAGGTCAGCGTGGTTTGAACGAATGTTTCCTTGAATGAAACATAATACCCGTTCTCAGTATTCTCAGGCTAAAAAAAGCAGTACTATTCATTTGGTGTAGCACACTGTCAGAGTGAAGGACTAGTTCGTGTTGTTCTTTGCACATGCTCATCTTTCTACGTAGAGAAAACAGAAGGGGTTAACACGTGAGAAACATACCATGTGTTATAATGCAAGGAAAGAGAAAACTAGTAATGTACTATCTGTAACAAAAAATGAAACTGATCACATTGATTTTAAGTTGCAAGTGATACAGTTACTGAACCCCAATACAAGAGGGGCGATTGTAATGATAACACAAGGTGGCTGATATATTTAAATAGCATAAACAGTTTTGGCCTCAATAGCAACATTTCTATTAAGTCATATTTAAAGAAACAGAAGTCAGCTTAATTTAAATAATGCAACAGAGTTTTCTTACCTAAAACAAACAAACAAAGAAAATGTGGCACCCTATATTTAGTTAAACATTACCTGACAAACCAGGCTAAGCAAACCATTGCCTCCATTAACCACCTTCCCATATGTTGTATCTATATTTGGAAACCCCCAAGCTACTCAAATAACCACGCTTGAAAAATGCTACATCCACAGATGATATGCCTTATAGATCCCATTACTGCATGATACTTAAACAGAACTGCCGATCTAATATTCACACAAATAAAAATTGTCGATGGCCTGATTTTCCAGTTTGAAAATACCAAACACTAAAAAATATTATCCAGCCTTACTCCACTGACAAATTCCTACTGCAGACAACTAAATGTGACAATATAACAGGTGACTCTCTGTATTCCTCTCACATCTCTAAAGTTTGAGTTCCATTCCACTCACACTTAAACAAACTAATAATCTGAAATCCTTCATGCTACTTTTGAAATAAGACATTAAGGTCTCAAGTCTTTGCTCATGCACCACACCTGGCAAATCCAAACTCTCTTCAGCCATTCTCTCCTATTCTGCTCTAAAATGACCACTTGGCCAGTAATCTTCTATTTATGCTGCATTATTATCTCCACTTGGCCACATGCACGGTACCTCACTATTCTCAACTTTTCATTGTTATAACCATTCCCTTTACCACTGTCCTACTGTTATAAAATACTATTGGCATACATTCTGTCAGTTTAAGCAGTTATTCTGATTTGCCTTTGCATGATTTCAGATATCAGTGTGTTGCCAATATCATGATTATAATATATTTGTATGGTAACTATTCATATGAATCTTGCCAATATTTTTTGTTTTTTTTTCATAACTGTATGCTCAACCATTGTTTTTTTTTTCTCATTATTATATGTTCAAACAATTCATTACATTATGTATGCATGTTTCTTTCTGTATCTTGTGGACATTTTCTCCCCAGGCCTTTATTACAAAAGCTTATTCCACCCAGTCTAATCTTTCCAGTCAACAAAAAACAATAAATAAATAAATACACAGCACTTGTGGAGGTAGGGGGTCAATACTGACCTATATAAGTGACTGCTATGGAAGCCTATCTGCTCACCTCTTCTTTTACACGTGCAAAGACTACAACAACAAGCACCCAGTCTTCTAAAGGAAATCTTAAACTCTACCTCCATCCTCTAGTTCTGTTTCTCTCAGTAACATGTTGCTAATCGCTTCTAGATCAAGAGTACCAGACAATAGTGGCCCCATGGAACAGTGGGATCAATAGTGGCCCCATGGAACAGTGGGATAAAATGCTTGCCACTACCCTGATGACCAATGTTCAGTTTGTAGCATGGGTGCTAGTGGGGTGGGGGCCATTGTCATCTCAACAATCCTGGGGGGTAGTGAGACTGCCTATGCTCCCTGCAGTGAAGTAGCATATGAATCTGGCAAGCACTGTACTGAGTAAGAGGTGAGCAGTGCACAGACGTGTGCGTGCACATCTCTACAGCACTAATTAATGAGCTAGCAAAGCTACAAAAAGTTGGTGGGTGGGCATTAGGGCACACTCACTGGCAGCAGTAGGATGCTTCACTAACATGCTCGATCTTGTCCTACCCCTGTACCACCTTACTCTTGTATGCTAACTAGGAATGGAGCTGGGTTTGGAAACAGGTAGGAAGATGTAGGAAACCAGCGGAATATGGATTTAAAGCTGCATGGTGGGAGGATGACAAATTAGGCTGTTAAAGAGATGAACACAAGTGGAGAAAGTGATGTTGTCTGGCACAATGTCAAGTGACTGCAGCAGTGGAAGGGTTTTGGGACTGAAGAGAGGAAAGAAGAAGACATACCGTAATTCCAAAGTTCTGCTTGGCTACTATGGAGAAAAGTAGATTGGAGCCAGATAGGGCAGAAGACGAGTTTCCCTCATGTGGTAAACTGACAGAGAGACAAGAGGCCTGCAGGTTGGATAGTGAAGGGGGAGAGGGCTGAGAGTCTGAAAGAGGTACTCAGCAACCAGGGCACATAAGATGCTTTCTCAGTCAAAGGAATCCTGTTACGCATTTCAGAAATATTACCGTGGCATTTTCAGGTGTATAAGAGGGGATGTTTTGGGGGAGGTTAGAGATGAAAGCATCCTGTTTATAAAGAATAGCAAGCATTGTTGTGGTAACCCAGTAGGAGTTACAAAGGTAACTGAGATTCAGCATCTTAAGTGTGGCAAAGTGTTAGGCCCAGATGGGTTCCCTATTGACTTCCTTAAGGTGAATACATGGATAATGGTGGGGAAGCATTCCAGTAAAAGTCTTACAAATAAAATTATTTACTATTCTGGCAGGAGCAGTCTTTGTGGACCTGTGGTCTGTGGTCTGTGTTACTGTTATCCACTACTTGCCCTTTAATGCCTTCTCACAACCTGGGTCAGCAGCAAACCAACTGGCAAGTTCAAGGACTTTCTGTCAAACAGAAGCTTCTAAGCCAGCATAAGCTTGACATTTACAAAACCAGTCCTGGAGATAAAGAAGCACTTTAAATCTGTTCCTTCTCTCTCCTGACATGGTTTCCCTTTATAAACAGGTTCTCCCCCAGACTCCCCTTCTTATCCTTTATGTGGATATGATATAGAGGTAAACATGGTGAACTGTACCACCATGCTCATTAAACTTGTTGAGGAGAATATTCTCTACTGCTGCAATTTTCCTCTAGGCTTGAAGAGCACTCACAGGAATGAGCAAGGTAACGTGCCTGTAGCAGCGCTGCCCAACACCGAAGCTACTTTTATATTTTTGCAAACTGCCTCAATATTCAGCTTGACTTGTATTGATAATACACCTTGCTTACAGTATTTATTTGGAAGAAACAACCTAAATTTGGAAGAAAAATGGACTGCTACTCCTTTGTATACTTCAGCTGTATTCAAGATGTCGACCAGGACGCAAGTGACTGACAACGGCCCAAACAAGGTCACTTAACTAACTGGATAAAAAGAGTGTTGCAAGATATCACACAACTAAAAGCAGCATCATTATAGCAAGAAAAGGACTCACAAGAGGTTACTACTGAGATTGCACAACAGGACGCAGACATACTCAGTCAAAAGGCACTTGTGTGCTTGCGCAGTACTCAGATATCAGATTTACAAAATAAATAGTTTTTTTTGGATTCCGAAATAGATGATTTGGAGAATCACAGCCATCAAAACAATCTACATTTTACAAAGTAAAAAAACACAGAAACTGACCAGTGTACACCACCACAAACTTTATTAACTAGATACTTAAAAACATAGGACTATATTGTAATTAAAATAAAAAGACTTGGCACTTTCATCCTGATATTCACAAAACTTCATCATGTAAAAAATCATCCATTACTCTGCCCTTTTAAATACACAAATTAGCCATTCAAAGTGCATATATTAGTATGTCATGAATATTCATGAATGTGTCAACAAATAAAAGTGACAATAAATGTTAAATATTAAATATAAAAACAAATTAGTGCACTCTAATGCTCATTGGTTGATAAAGGCATAAATAAATAAATAAATGAACTATATGAAATACATTTATAAAATATAATGAATGCTGTTGTTAAAATACAAACTACACAGCAATAGCCCTACTATTTAATGCACTAATTAATGACAAGGAATCATTAATTCCAGGATTAGCTGAGGCATTTAGCTTCCACTGACAAATGGATTCCTTGAACTCTAAGAGTGTATCAAAATCATACATAAAATCAGAAACCGTAACTCTGTCAGTAACAAAAAATGTAAACTTTTAAAAAATATCTATATGAGACATAGGGGTGATTATTTCACTTCTTGACTTTAAATAATAATTTATACACTTTGAGGGCAAATACTTCCATCAAGCATCTGGTGTGCCTATAGGTGCTGCTTGCGCCATTTTATATGCGAATATAAACAGCTCCAGTACTTATTATTAATGCCCACCCCTCCAGGCATATATAAAGGTCAGTCTAAACCTCAAAATGCACTCACTCAAAGCACTCCTTAAAATGGAGAACATCAACATTTGTGCTGTAACAGAGACTTGGTTCAAGGCAGCATTAAGCACCCCTACACTACCAGGCTATACCTTATTCCACATCTTTCAGCCCCAGAACTTGGACCGAAGCTCTAAAGGCGGTGGTGTTTCTATATTCATAAAGGGTATGCACACCTCCAAACTGGTAGCCCAACATAACTCATCAAAGATACTTCAGGTGCAGCTAACATTGGGAAAGACAGTGATTCAAGTCATAGCCTGCTATAGGTCCCCAACCATGTCCCAAGACTCACACTGCATGTTCCTAAGCACCTGGAGAACATTAGGGTCCAACTTAACACTCTCATATTGGACAACTTCAACTACCCCTCCATTAACTGGGAAAACTACTTACGTACCAACACACTTGCCCAACGTTTCCTGGAATTTATTAATTCCATTTCCCTGGTCCAGCTCATTCTTACCCCCACTAGAGGTAGCAACATCCTTGACTTGGTCATCACTAACATGGGTGACTGTTGCTCTACACCAGTAGTCAACTCCTCTCTGATTAGATCCAACCACAAACTAATCACCTTGGAAATCCACCCCCGCCCCACAAAGATAACTACCATGAAAAAGTTCTTCACAGCTAACTTTGGGCTCCTAAAACCAGTGGTGGCTAACTTCACTGCACCCATGCATATGGAGAATAGTTGCATGACCACCAAGTTATTCACCAATGCACTGTACGAACATGTGCACAAATGCATGGATCTCACCATACCCAACAGAAACAAGACACTCTCCTTCAAAAAAGGGAAGCCAATCTGGTGGTCGCGTGCCATAAACAAACTCTGCAACAGATGGAGGAAACTGATGCAGAATAAGGTGAAGTCTCAAGATTAGAAAAAACTCCCCTATCAGCCTCAACAAAAAGTTGAGATCCCTTATTAAATCCTCTAAATCTAGCTATGAAAACAGAACTACAAGGCCTTTTAGAGTTATATAAAGAATCTCCACACAATATCCATATTTGTTCCGAGCTACTGCACAATGGTACCTCCTATACCAAGCCAACAGATATTGCCAATATACTGGCCAACAGATTCAGTCCAACTTTGCCTGTCTCCCAGCAAAGGACCAATCACAATACCAGTAGATTGCCAGATACACAGTATTACTACTGCCCAGGTTAAAATAGCACTGTCCAAGGCAAAGCATACAGCTTCTATGGGACCTGAAAATATCCCTGGCTGTGTTGTACATGAACTACAGAGTGAACTGACACCTCACCTGTGTACCCTGTTCAATCACAGCCTCACCTCAGGCTTTGTCCATACCGAATGACACAATGTTGCAGTCATCCCTCTCCACAAAGGAGGAGCTACTACAGACCCTGGGAACTATCGCCACATTAGCCTGACTATCGCCTCATTAGCCTGACGAGTTTGATATGCAAAGCTATGGAAGGCATCATCAACAAGGATATAGGGAATCTCCAAACTCTGGGTCCCATACAGTTTGGTTTTGTGAAGGGTAAATCATGCCTTCTCAAGTTGGTTGACTTCTTTGAGTCAGTCACCAGAGCTTTGGATGAAGGCAAGGTGGTTCATACAACCTACCTTGATCTGGCCAAGGCATTTGATACCATTCCCCATTCAGGAATCATAGAAAAACTCACTAAGCTAGGCATAAATCCCTATATCAATAGGTGGGTTGCCAACTGGCAAACAGATAGAACCCACAGTGTGAAAGTAGCTGACTGCAAGTCAGACTGCCGACCAGTCACGAGTGGAGTCCCACAGGGTTCGGTCCTGTGTCCTCTCCTGTTTGGTATCTACTTCTCTGAAGTCCAGGCCAACACAAAGGGACTCTGGCTGACGAAGTTCACAGATGGTTGCAAGTTGGGAGCTATTATTAACTCTCCAAGTGATGCTGACATCCTACAGAAAGGCCTCACTGAGACCAATGACTAGTGTCACAACCATGGCCTTAAGCTCAATGTCAGAAAATGTGTCATCATCCCCTTTGAGAAAAAACAGGTTCCCATGAATTACCACATCGATGGTAGTCCACTGAACACAGAAGGTGTTATAAGAGATCTGGGCACACAGGTTAACAGCAACCTCTCTTTTGACCACCACATTGGCACTGTGGTCAGAAAGTCCTTCTTTGTGGCACATCTCATTACTAAGGGTTTTGCATCCAGGGAGAAAGAGGTCATTGTCTCTCTCTACTCTTCCCTCATTAAGCCAATCATCGAGTATAATCCCCATTCGGCATGTACCTCACTAGACACCTGCAACAACTAGAGAGGCCACAAAAGTACCTCACAAAGGGGGTCTTAAGCCTTAAACACTTGTCCTATGTGTTCATACTCAAAAAACTCCAACTATTCTCTGTCTCATATTGGCTACTTAGAGGCGATCTCTGCTTGACTTACAAAGCCATGTCAATTGCAAATACATGGCAAAATAACCATTTCGACAAGCAAGTCAGTGATGCTGGAGGAAAATTCCAAACCTGTCCTCACTGGAATTAAAAAAATGTTGACTGACTGACACCTTTGAAACCTTCTATTTCTTATTAGAATCAAAATCCTTAGGATGTTCTGTATACCAAGATTGATATTTTTATGCAGATACTTGCCTAACTGATGTATTACCAAATAGCTGCAAACTTTATAAAAACTGATGATGGGATATCTCTGTGGTAATAGAATGTGCAGGAGGCCTCACCAAAGGCGTATTAGTTCCTTATCATTGGTGGTGGGCTGTAATTGCCTGACTTGATCATCTTAGTCTGTAGCTGCACCCTGAAATCGAATAATGCAAGCAGGGAGCTCACCATCACCAGTCTGGTTTATTTCTGAGATTTTTATTATTCATTGTCTCTGACTAATTCCAAGATCTCATGATGGTGACAAAGTCCTGGACCCAAGTGGCCTCAAATTCTGAATAGGTAGGAGGCTGTCAGTTAATAAGCAAAACCTTTTTCTCAAGTTATGGGACAAAATATTTGTCGAGCACAAATATCTGATTGACTGCAAGCCTATGTTTTGGTTTTTTTTGGCTTAATTGGATTCACAAAGGATGTTTCTTTTAAGTGAATTTCAAGAATTTCAGTGCTGTTTCCAAATGTTAAATGTTGAGAGTTCATACAGCTCAGAGCTATGTAATATGGCACCAAGATTCATAAATATCCTAAAGGAATACTAATTTTACTAGGGACCAGTATATCTAAAATGCTGGATAAAGGAATATTCAGAAAAGGTACTACTGTAACACTTTACTGTCACTAATTAACAAGGAGGAACAAATCAATTTAGACTCTAAAATATGGTTGGACTCACAGCTAGGCAGGGAGATGGCATTACATGCTTTGGAAAACAACCCTGGACAGAGGAGAATGTCTACAGCCATCTGTCATCGAGATGTAAGCTAACAGTTTCATGTGGAGAGCTAGACTAAAATGTAAAGCCAGTGGAAAGAGAATGATGATGCTAACAGTGTAGCAGTTTAGCTGAGGTTGATAAGAGGAAAGGGGGGATCATTATCCCCCACACAGAGCTTCAGAAATCAGAAAATAATCTTTTTTTTTAGTTTAATTGAATGGTCTATTCATGTAGTTTATTGATTTGAGCTGTTTAACAGAGCAATGCAAGGATCTATGCTGGCCCCACTTTCCTTCTTTTTGACAGAGTCAATCAAGATAAATTAGAGATAAGAGAACTTGCTACAGATTTGAGTTATGATCTAATGTGAGGCAGCATTTATTTATTTCATTCTGTTCCTTTTGAAAAAAAAATCTGTGCTTTTTCAATCCAAATTATACTGAGAAAGATGTAATGTGAGCAACCACCTTCAGAAAAGAAACACGGGTAATGCTATAGCTTCAGTACTTCAAAATGCTTTCGAAAATCGCAGAAACTTTCTTTTTTCCCAAAGTAATTGTACACCAACATTCCAGAAGAAAAATAATGTTTCAAGAAAAACAACATCTCCTAATTATTTCTTCTCTATGACCTCCTATGATATGCTAAGGCTTTTGAAAGCTCTTGTCAGTCTGGGTGGCCATACAGAGGCTAGCCATGGAATTCTGAGAGTTTGTTGGGCATGTTTGCTACTCCACTGAATAAGAAACATACAATGAACCCCAGAAGTAAATTTATGGGGATCAGGCCAAACATTAAGTCACCTAAACCAACCAAAAACTCAGTAATACAATATTCTAATATTTTATTTTCCATTCCTGATCTGGACTTATCACCAGTGTCATCACCCAAGACAGTTACTGGATTGCACATTTGCAGTCCTTTTCATTCAAGCAAAAAACTACTTTTCTTGCTAACAGAAAGGAAGCAGGGGAGCAAACTTCACCTTTCCTTGGCAAACAATGGTGGCTCTTATTAGTGTAAGTTGTCCACTCCAACTATACCACCATCATCAACAGCCTTTTTCCCATTTTCTAAATGGGTTGGGGTGCCACGTTAACTGTTACCATCACCCCAACTACATTTTCTAAAAATAAAGCTTGAGAGCACAGGTGTAACTAAGTATTCCTGCTCCTAATACTACCTTTCAATATGGTACCCCTAACCCCCCCCAACCCCAATTTTAAAGGAACAAAAAAACCTCTCAGACTTGAGAAACAAATAAAGGTCTGGCTCTTCTGTTTTTTTTAAATGGTTGTAGCATTTGCAATTTGTGCCACACAGGCACTGCTACAGCTGGATGCCAGTATTTGCACTGACGATCAGGATGGAGCTCTGTAGACCTTCAGTTCTGACCACAAATGGAAACGCAGCATTCTACACCAGTAATGCACTGGAGACCAATCAGGATCTGTCAGTCATGCCTCCCAACAGTCTGCACTACAGTGGATGCCTCTTTGTATGCTGGCTTAGGGCTTCTTTGCTGATAGTGCTACACAAGCTTTATACACGTCCAGAAAATACAGTCTCTCTCTCTCTCTCTCTCTCTCTCTCTCTCTCTCTCTCTCTCTCTCTCTCTCTCTCTCTGTCTCTGCAATCTGAAGCTCTGAAAATAATCTCCATTGAGCATAGTAAAGAAATAAGTGATTCTGAAGACATATTTTGGGGTACAGTTTAGACAAATGATAATTTTTTACACAAAATGTCATTTGTATTTCCATTGGCAAGATTAATCTCAAAATGGAAAAATCACTGGACCTGAAAATAGTTTCTAGATTCTATATTCTCACAATCATGGGGATCCAGAGCATTGTGGCACACTGCAACCTCTCCAACATTCATTCACTACAATCTTCACATAATTATTTAGGGGAGACACAAAGATTTGTCTTAAAGATCTCATCCCGGGCATTTTTCATCATCCTTATTCTCAATAAAAGAGGTGAATTCAGCAGTCATTATTAAGTTTTTTTCTCTTGCCTGATAGGAATTTGGTATTAAACATACCATAAAGATATGCAAATTTATTACTGGGGAAACAACCATTTCACTATTCCAAGACATAGTAAAATGTGTTGCTGTGAAAAGGAAATTGTTCACTCAGGTGCAAAACTCTTTGTGAAAAAATTGCATTCAGTCACAATTCATTTTCCACTTATCGTCCAAAGCAGCTTCAAAAGTCCTACTTTTTCTTTCTTTCTATCACTTGAAGAAGTGGAAAACAAACTGTGTACCTTGAACAACTTGAAATAAAACTAGAGTGCATGTAGGTCATTATAGTTATATTCCGAATCTACAAGCTATGCACAGACTTTTATTGGATGCATTATTTCATTTGTTTGTTTTAATTTCTGAAGGGTTGGGATGGAACTCGTGTACATTTTGTGATTTCTGGATCCAATGCTTCTTTTTTTCAGCCAGGTTTCCTTCTCATGGCAGTAGTATTCAGGATGTGTGAAAAACTATTTTCCACTGGCAATTGTATTTCTTAAGTTCCAAACAAATAACCTTTTGACTCTGAATATGTTTCTTCAGTTCTGGTAGATAATTCCACAAGGTCTAATTCCACATCATTTCAGGAGACTTAATAAATATGCACAGACAGAGCAATTATAGTATATCCACCTTGTCATCTATATTGCAGTCAGAATTCTCTGGAATGTCTGTCTACCACATGACTTACTAAGCATTGAAACTAACTTAATAAGCATTTATGTGTAGTTACCCACATATTTTAAACATGTGCTGTTACACAGGGCTACTTCATGGAAATAAGACACAGCACTTATAAACTGTTGTACCCGACAACTGAGCTACATAATCTGAATATCAATTAAATTATGAATCAGACTATGATTCCAACAGCATATCTCTGTGTATGCAAGACTAAACTTTTCTTTCAAAATATTTTTGTTTGTAGTAACAGCAAAAGTCTCAAAAACAGAAAAACAAGCATTATACATACTGGAGTCATTTCATGGTGCAACTCATTATGCATTTTGCAATTCTTGTATTAGATTATAATACAACCTTTTTTGCCTAAAATCATTTTAGTCTTGAGCTGCTAAATAACTATTTATAATATCGGTATGTTCTCTGAACTGGTGATCAATAACACCACATATACAAAAGCCATAGATATAGCCAACCTGCTGGCAGAGAGGTTCAGTGAAAACTTCACCCCCTGCCCCCCCATCAGTAAACCAGGACATCCCCAACACCTGCCCCCTCCCCTCATCACCAGGGAGCAGGTCCTTAATGCTCTCTCAAAGGCAAAAAATACAGTCTCCACGGGACCCAATAACATCCCTGGCTGTAACCTACATGAACTCAGGCATGAGCTCTCAGCTCCATTAGACACCCTGTTCAACCAAAGCCTGAACACTGGCTTCATCCTAGCTGAATGGAGGACAGCCATTGTCATCCCTCTACACAAAGGTGGAGCATCCACTGACCCAGGCAATTATAGGCTCATCAGCCTAACTAGCCTGACCTGCAAGGCCATGGAATGCATTATCATGGACCTTATAAACAAGGACAGTGGCAACCTCCAAACATTGGCGGGCTGTCTTAAATTCCCCTAATAATGTGAACATCCTCCAAGAGGGCCTTACCCAAATGAATGACTGGTGCCAGAAGCATGGCCTCAAACTGAATGCCAAGAAATGCATCATTATCCCCTTTGGGGAAAATGTTATCCCCACTAATCATCACATTAATAATAATGTACTATTCATGCAATCAGTCGTGATGGACTTGGGCACCCAGGTTGATAGCAACCTGACTTTTGACCATCACGTTGCCTCCGTTGTACAGAAGGCTTTCTACATGGCCCACCTCATAAATAAGGGTATTTCATCTAGAAACAAGGTCATAACATCCCTGTACTGCTCCCTTATCAGACCCATATCAGACCCATTATCGAGTACAATTCCCTCTTCGGCAGGTACCTTGCTGAGCACATGCAGCAGCTGGAGAAACCACAGAGGTTCCTGACCAGGAAAATCCAGGGTCTAAAACACCTGCCCTATATAGATAGGCTAAAAGCCCTGTCACTCTACTCAGTCTCATACAGACTGCTCTTAGGTAACCTGTGTCTGGCATACAAGGCCATTTCAGACCCAGCCTTGATGGAGTTGCTGCATATCCGTAAGACAAACTCCACTCATCCAACCCACACGCAAGGCCTTAACCTGGTCTGTGACATTAATAGAACTTGTTGCCGAGATAGATTTGTGTCCCAAAGATTCCCCCATCTGTGGAATCGACTCCCTCTCTATGTCAAGCAGAGTACCTCTCTAGCCCTCTTTAAGAGGAGCCTGCATAATGGGAAACAAAAAATACACTCCTGGGATCCCAACTGTCTTCCTACTGGACAGGAGAAATAGGTACTGACTTTGAGGGAGCATGGGCAAAATTCTTGGCTAGGCTTATAAGGGCCTCCAGACTAATAGCCTAGTATCATCCTATGAACCTATGAACCTCCATAAGCAAGAAGCAGATTTTCAGCACAGAATTACTGAAATCTTCACTGTTGCTAGCACTTTGAAAAACAATGTCAGGAAATGCCTTCTGGAGACACTAGTATAGCTAGTTCAGATGGATGAAAAGGAGATATGTTGGTAAATTTTTCTCATGATGGACACTGTGACACTATTGTGCTTTAATAAAATTTATTTATAAGCCAGCCATTATGAAAATTGCATATAAAAATAGACATATGACTATAGCTTTCAGAGTTCTGCAATTTTTAGATTCTGTATCTAAAACTATAGCTGGCTTCACTGATACATAAAGGAAAGATATTTAACACCTTCAGCATAAAGGGAAATAAATTTGCTTAATTACAGATCAGCATTATCTTATAAAAATTTAATTCATGCCATCATATTACCTCAGCTTCAGTGTTTAATCTCAATTTTGCTAAAAATTGTAGCTGCAGTAATGCTTTGAACAACCTCAAAATAAACTGAAGAGAAGAGTAAAGACCCCTTTGATGTGCATTCATCCTGACAATGTGCTTTTATACAAGGCTTCACTGTATCTTAGTTGACAGGCATTTTTAGAATTCCTGAGTCATTAGAAAAGTCTTGTCAAAAGGGCCTAGAATTCATTTTCTGCATCATCTGTAAGACAGAAAATCAATTCTAGCAACCCTTTGATCTGGTGGAAATGGTATGATTAAACTAAGAGTCCACTTTGATCTGTCATTTTGATTCAGTATGAATTTCGCACTGCTGTCTGTGTTTGTTGTCTGTGTGTGTGTGCGTGCGTGCATGCGTGTGTGTGTGTGTGTGTGTGTGTGTGTGTGTGTGTGTGTGTGTGTGTGTGTGTGTGTGTGTGGGTGCTCCTGTGTGTGCGCATGTGTGTGTTGGTGTCTGTGTGTATGTGTGTGTGTTGGTGTCTGTGTTGGTGTTCTCTTTGCTATAAAAATACGTCATTTAAAATGTATTGATGCTTTGGTGTCTATCTCAGTGATTATGAGATGCTGTTAATATTTAATAACTTCAAGGAGGTAAAGCTATAAGAAATGTTAAAGTAGGTTACAAAACCAATTGTGAGAGATATGCACCAGTTACCTCAACATGTATATAAAAAAAAAAAAAATATATATATATATATATATATATATATATATATATATATATATATATACATATATATATTTATATATATATATGGGTTCACTTTATAACATCGAAATACTGAAATGTCGAATTTCAGTATCTCAAAGCTATAAAGTCGAATGTTCAAAATAGCGAACGTTCATAATCGCAAATTTGACGTATGTCGAAAATATGTCGAATTTGCGGTTATGAAGTTGCGCTATGTAATGTCCGGGTTTGTGTTTTGTTGGTGCGCGGTGCCGTGTTTGGATGTAGGTGTTATGTCAGGTAAGTGAGTGTTTTGTAAGGGTTTTGAGTGGGAGTTAGAGTGTGTGTGAGGGATTGGAGAATGTGCGTGTGTGAGTGAGCTCTTGTGTTGTGTTTGTGCGATCTCGGAGTTAGTATATATAAGTAGTGGGGGTGTGGGGGGCACGTGTGTGTGAGTTGTGTATGTGTGTTGTTTTTTTGTTTATGTTGTGATGTGGGTGTTTTGTTGTATGTTTAGTGTAGTGTGTGCGGTGTTTTCGGTTATGTGGTTTCGTGGTTTTTGTTTGTCGGTGTTTTGTGGATTCGGTTTTATAGTCTCGAGATACTGAAATTTGATATTCAGCATTTCGAGGTTATAAAGTTAATCCATATATATATATATATATATATATATATATATATATATATATATATATATAGGTCCACTTTGTAATTTTGAAATACTGAAATCTCGAATCACAAAGCCGAAAACCCAACCACAACTCACAAACTCGAAAACACACAACCGCGAAATTCAAAATCCCGTACTCATGTTACACATACAGTAAACACATAAACATACACAACCCCCCCACACACCCCCTACTTATATATTCTAACTATGAGATTGCACAAACAGTAACACCTACGAAACACACTCACACATCTTACAGTCCCCAAAACACACACTAAACCCCTAACCAACATACTTACACACACAAACTTACCAACATTAAACTCAAACATCCACATTCTGTACCACTGGAAGCAGAAATTCAAAATATCCCTACTTCGGTATTTTGAATTTCGCACTTCTGCCGGTTTTGGAAATGTGAGTGCGACATTTGTGTGTGTGTGTGTGTGTGTGTGTGATAGTTCAGCCTTCACAAAAGTCATATATACAAAATGATTCTATAGAATGCATCAGAAATTATTTGGTTTCATAAATGCAGCAGATGTATGGAAATGCCTTTATTACTATTTGAGGAATTATTTTGACATTATGTTAATCTACAAAATCAGAAATTGAGCAATCTGTAGTGTGAACAAGCACATCTCAAGCCTAAATTAATAAGATGATCTGTTATATATATATTAAAATAACTGCTGGGGCCAATCCTTATATATGTAAAATGGTCTGATATGCATAGTAATTATACAGAAATAGCAAATCATACAGTACTGTAGGGGATTACGTGGAATGATAAAGAGGCAAAACTTCAGATAACCTGCTTAATATTCATCATTATTGTGTGGAATTGAAAGAAATGTGGTTATGAGATGAGATAAATAATTCGGTAAATGTAAATTTGTCAACCAAAGACCAAGTTATAATTCCAACATGTACATGGCATGTCTGTCCATGAACCACTTAATTAAAGTTAATCTGCCCTTGAAATATAAACTAGTAAAGGACAGCTCAAAACAAACAAATAAAAACAAAAAAAAAAAAACAAAAACAAAATCCAAGTGTGTTCTGCGTCTGTGGATAAGCTTCTGTCTTGACATAGCCCCTTCCAGGAGAATAAGCCATGTAGCCTGCTAGTTATAAGTTTGAAGACCATAACATATGGGGAAGTTATTGTATGACCTTTGAGAAAGAAAGACTCAAAGAGACAACTAAGAAAAAACAGACTGCAAGAAACAGTCTATAGCCAAATGTTTGAATCCCCTAAACTCCTTAATATTAGTAAGTGCTAAACAAAAAAACACAGCACGCAAGTTAGTGTATCTTACTAAAGGAATCAAACTGCAATACATAGCAGGTGGCTTCCTTTAGGTATACACAGCTGCATGAAGTGTATATGTAAAAAATAACATAACTTCAGCTAATATAGTGAACTATCTAAACAGTATAACTGACAGACTCTCTTAACAGAAACATCAGACTGAATACATAATACACTCAACTGCAACTATATATAACTGTTTACTATTTAAAACAGTAAGTAGGTTTCTCCATTATGTTCTTTTGTGCAGTCTGTTTGTATTGTCACTATTTTATCTAATATTTCAGATTTGTTTGAGTAAATAAATATCAGCATAACAGTGCATAACAGTTAATTCATTTCCTGTCTCTCTTAAATATAACCCAGTTACACTCCCATCTGAAGGTGCCTATAAATATCTTTAGGTGTCAGCTACATGGTGTGGAGAGAATGAATCTCCAAATCTAAGACCAGTGACCTGGTTTGATTTGCCACTCTGGACAGCAAAAGGGCTAACTTTGCTTGGGATAATGAAGTCAGTTTACTCACCCTAGTGTATAGTGAAGGTTTGATCCACTGTGTAGTTCCCACTGGGTGGGACTGACCAAACAATGTGCACTGTACCCTGTTAAGCAGATAGAAACCGCAGTGGCTAGGAACAGTGCGTGGAAGCCTGCATTATGTATCCAGCACTGGGTGGGATCACTATTCACTGTACCTTTTAACAAGCAGCAACCATTTCAAGAGAAGAACCAGGAAAGCAAAAGCTAGTACAAATGGGTTTCCTTCAGCTACTCGGTACTATGTTACTCATATTACAGATGGTCATGGGTTCAAACTCCATTACTTCTGATGGTCTACAAAATTACAGCAGCCCAGACAGGGATCTTTGACAACAAAACAAAAACATCTTACCACTTCTCTGATTTGCAGTTATTTCTGATTGAGAAAATGTATTTTATTTTTATGTATGTATGTATGTATGTATTTATTTAATATTTATACTTTGCTGACCCCATTAGTCCTACTAGACTAGTAGCCTCTTTTCAGGAGAAGACCTAAGGTTGTATTTATACTACTAGGGGAATTTGGTCAGGGCATTGTGGAACTTCCCCTCCTTATTCATGTAGGGAAATGCTTTTGAGTGTGGTGCGTCTTCCTGTTTCCACTCCAGCTGATCAGGTGGCCTGGAGAAAAAATAATGGAAAATAGAAATTTGATCATGGAGATGGTAGAGCTGATACCAAAAAGCCAAGTAAATGAGGCAGAGGTGGAGGAATGATTTATACCAGAGGAGAAGGAGGCAATGGAACAGAGGAACGAATCAGATACTGCAGTAGAAGCAGGAATGGATTTGAAAGATTTGTTTCAGAAGAAACTGTTTGATGGTAATATAGAAAGCCAGTAGGAATGCATTATTACAACTCCATCATCTGGAGGGTTGTGGGATGGTTACTTAAAAGAACTTATTAATCAAAGTGAATTGGCATCCTGGGGTGAAATAATAAAGAAAACTCAAGAAGAGGATGTGGTGAAAGCAACGGGGAAGAGGTGTGCAAATGGTAAAGGAGGGAAAAAGATGGGCCAAATAGATGAAGGAAATGAAGTAGAAGTTTATTATACAAGTAAGCAGGAAAAAAGAAGAAGGGCCGAACAGGTATGAAGTTTGCACCATTTGGTGTTTCAGCCAAAGAGGTTACAGCCTTCATTCCTATTAATAAAGAAGCATTTTGGGATATAATCTTTGAAACTGCTCAGTCTATGGAAAACTTACTACAAAAATATGCACAAAAAAGAACAATAATCCATGGTCAGAGTGCATGGTGCAATCTTTCCATAGAGAGACAAAAAAAAAAAGAATTTTATAGTTCAATTTAGAATGGAAATTGAGGCAAAAGACTTGAAATGACATTCAGTGAATTTATGTAAAGATGTTATGGACACAACAAAAATTTATGATGAACAGGTTTATGGACTAGGAGATGGGACAGTAAGGTTATATTAAAACTGGAAAATGATAATGTGATACACACTCCTAGCATTATTAAGGTGAATGGAAATAGACGCTTTCTGAAATATAGAGGACATCCTAAAACTTGTCTTTTTTCTGTGGAAATGATAATCCTTTGATTACAGAATATGATAAACAAAAATATATTATACGTGGTAAAACAGGACATGAAGCTAAAAATGTGATTTGAAATGTAAGAAATGTGGTAACACTGGACATGCATGGTTAGAATGTAAAAAATGTGCAAATTATAGAAAAAGAATATATACAAAAATAGATCAACATAAAAATATAAGAAAAAAGCAAGAAGGACAAATTGAGACACAATATATAGCAATAAATGTAAAAGAAGGAGAGAAAGACGGAAGAAGTGTTACTTGACACAAGTAAAGAAGAATATGCAAACTGACAAGTAGTGAGCGGAAAGAAAAATAGTATAAAGCAAAAGAATGAAAGAAAAAGAAAATTTAAAAGCAGAATTACAAAAGAAAGCAAAAAAGGGAAAGGATGAAATATATATTATTCTAACTATTTAAATGTTAATAGTATGAAAAATATTAAAAGAGGAATAGGTATTTCAGAATGGTGTGCTTTAATAAATGCTCATATTATTATACGAGAGGATACTAGATTATTAATAGAGGAAGAAAGGGAGCAAAGAGAAAAGTTATGGGATGGACCAATTATTTGAATATGGGAAAGATACTTGTTCAGGAACACGCATATTATGTCATAAAATACCAAAATATTAGAGGTTACTATAGTTAAATTAGGACGAAGTACAGAATTAGACTTAAGGTGGAAGACAAATGTGTATAGAATTATTGCTAGATATGCATATGTCACAAAGAAAGAAAGAGAGATAATGTTTAAAAATTCCTTACCTATGTTTGTGTTAATATGGATATAATATTAGCGGGAGATTTCAACGGTAATTTAGGAACAAGTAAGAAAAACTGCAGTGATGTTAAAATAATGAATGAAATAATGAAAATTTTCAAATTATTTATATATATGTATGGATCTAGGACTATTGAATGAAAATTCAATAGTCCAAATCCGCAATCACTGAACACACTTTAACAAAAGCGCTTTCACTGAAAAAGTACTTCCATTAAAGTGTGTTTAAACAAAAAAGAATAAAACATTACTTTAACATTTTTGCAGGGGGCAAGCCCCCCCCTGCACCCCCCCATGTGGGGGCTGTGCCCCCACACCCCTCCTACTTAAATATTCTCACTCCAACATTGCACTACAGTGGGGAAAAGGGAACTTTCCCTTATCCGCACTGTAATGCGATCCTCGCAACAGCCATACTTACGCGAACATGCCTTTCAGTGAAAAGCACTATCTTGCAATTATGCCCGGCCAAATCTGTTTTGGTTATGTTGCCATTCAGTGATCCATATATATATATATATATATATATATATATATATATATATATATATATATATATATATATATATGGCAATACATGTTGGACCTATAGAAAAAGTGAGATTAAAACTGAAATTGATTACTTTTTAATATCAGATAGTTTAAAAATTTTATAGAAAAGAATAAAAAAGACAGAGTTTTTAGATAATATATTGATATGTATGAAAGTATATGAGAAAGGAAATATATAAGAATAAGTAAAGGAATTAAAAGGTTGAATGAAAAAAGAGTTAAAACAAGATGATAGGAAAGAAATAATCAAATTATGAAAAGATATCGGTATGAGAATGTTTGATGAAAATTGCACAAGTTGGTGGGTAAGTTTTATAGAAAAATATAAAAATATTTCTTGGATTGCATAGAGAATAAGAGAAAGAAAGAAAAATATAAAACATTAAGTTAAGAAATATTTAGAGAAATAAACAAAAATAACTTTTTTATGTAAAAAGAAATGTGAAATAAATCAAATAAAGATTAATAAGTTACTCTATAAACAAATATACTTTTTACAAGGAAAAAAGAAGTAGCACCTTAGTTAAATAAATTAGTGAAAGAAAATAAAAACGTGATAAGGGAGTTAAAAGATAAAGAAGGCAATAAATATACAACACAAGAAGGAATATGTGAAATTATCAAAGAAGGTATAGTACAATCTTCTATTAAAAAAGAAGCCAAATGAAACTGAAAATAGGAAGTTAACAAATTAACTAAGAGGATAATGAAAGTTTTGAAAAAATATAAATAAAGTATTAAAATACATTAACGTGAATACAGCTACAGGGTCAGGTCATATTCAATATCATACGTACACTGAAATGGAACACTGGCAAAAAGTCATATCTGTACAAGTATTAAATGGAAGTCTAGAATTGTGAATAATAGATAAGGAAATGTCTACAGGAGCTGTAATATTCATATGGAAAAAAGAGAAAAGGATGATATAAGGAACTGGAGACAAATAGTACAAAATAATACAAACTATAAAATATTTATGATAAAAATAACTAAAAGGATAACAAATAGAATAGATTAGTTATTTGATCAAATAGTCTTTGGTAGAAAAGGAAGTCAAGACATATTATGCCTAATAAAAGAAGAATTACATATTATAAACAAAAAAGCAGAGGCAAAGATTATGATAGCAGAATTAAGTAAAGCATTTGGTGAAATACAGTATGAAGATTTATTGGATATTTTAGAGTAATTTATGTAAGAAAATAATTCAAGTAATTAAATCAGCATATGAAATGAATAATAATAACATAAATGTAAATAGATGGATACATGAAGAAATAAAATCAGAATGTGGAATAAGGCAGAGATGTCCAGCTAGCAGCATTATCTTTTCTTTAGTTATAGAATATCATAGTAAGCAAGATTAATAAAATGACAAATATTGCAGGATATACGATAAAAAATGAATTGCAATTACATATAATGTGTACTTATGCAGATGACATTGTGCTAACCACCAGAAACAAATAATGGATGAAAGAAATAAGTAAAAGTTTAAATAAATTGTTAAAGAAGATTTGTCTGTCTATAAATAAAGGAAAAAGTAAAGATTTTGGATGTAAGGGAAGTGTAGGAGACATAGTTTCATAGGTTCATAGGTAGGTACTAGGCTATTGACCTTATGACCTATATAAGCTTAGCCAAAAAGGTACCCTGGTTTTTACCACCCAAGAAAATTATTTTCCAATGCTCCCATCGAGTAGAGCCACAGAGGTGATCCTGGGGTTAATTTCCTATTTCCCATCCAATCATCAAGATTTTTCTTGAAGGGTGCTAATGAGGATCTTTGTTTGATATAGATAGGTAGTTTGTTCTAGAGTATAGGAAGTCTCTGGGACAGGAATCTATCCCTCCAGCATGTTCTGTTTATTGTGGTGACAACGTTTAGGTCCTTAGAGCCTGTAGCTCGGAGGAATTGGGATTTCATTAAGTGGAGTATATTCCAACAGCTCTGGTTTTGACATAGCTTTGTATATTAGGCAGAGATCGCCTCTGAGTAGGCGATATGTGATGGAATAAAGCTGGAGTTTTTTGAGGCGGTCAGCATATGGCATCTGTTTGAGGCCAGTAATCCTCTTTGTGAGGTATTTCTGTGGCCTTTCCAGTTGTTGTAGATGTCTTGTAAGGTACATACCAAAAGGAGCATTGTATTCTATAATGGGTCTAATGAGTGATGAGTAGAGGGGAACAATGACCTCTTTTTTCCTGGATGAGAAACCTTTTGTGATGAGGTGTGCCACATAGAAGGATTTCCTGACTACTGTGGCGATGTGATTATCAAAGGACAGACTACTATCCACCTGTGTCCCAAGGTCTCTTATCACACTTTCAGTGTTAAGTAGACTACCACCTATGTGGTAGCTCATGGGTACAGAGTTTTTACCAAAGGGGATGACAATGCGCTTTTTGGCATTGAGCTTGAGGCCATGGCTTTGACACCAGGCATCTGTCTCAGTGAGGCCCTTTTGTAGGATGTCCACATCATTAGGAGTTTTGATTATGGCTCCTAGTTTGCAGTCATCTGTAAACCTTGTTAGCCAAAGACCTTCTGTGTTAGCCTATACTTCAGAAAAGTAGATACCAAACAGGAGAGGACCCAGGACTGAACCCTGTGGTACTCCACTTGTCACTGGTCGGAAGTCAGATTTAGAGTCTGTTACTTTCACAGTGTGGGTTCTGTCAGTGAGCCAGTTGGCAACCCATCTTGTAATGGATCTAGGACTCCACTAACACTGAACACATGTTAATGAAAGTGCTTTCACCGAAAAAGCGCTTTTGCTAAAGTGTGTTAAAAAAAACAAACATGAAATCTACTTTTACGCAGGGGGCAAGCCCCCCTGCACCCCCCATGTGGACGGCAAGCCCCCAACATCCCCTACTTTAATATTCTCACCCTGAGATCGCACTACAGTGGGGAAAAGTGAATTTTCCCTTATCCACACTGTAGTACAACTGGCGCAACAGACATACTTATGCGAAAATGCTGCTTCGGTGAAAAGCATTTTCGTGTAAGTATTCCCGCCCATTCATGATTCATTAAAAAGTGTGTTTGTGCAACAGTCCTAAACCTCTTGTGACATAGGGATTTATACCTAGTTTAGTGAGTTTATCTATTATTCCAGAGTGGGGGATGGTGTCAAAAGCCTTTGTGGGATCTAGATAGGCTGTGTGAGCCACCTTACCCTCATCTACGGCTTTGCTGACTGCTTCAAAGAAGTCTATCAGGTTTAGGAGACATAATCTGCCTTTTACAATACTGAACTGGGTGGGGTCCAGAGTTTGGAAATTACTAACATCTCTGTTTATAAGTTCCATGATGATACATTTCATGGCCTTGCAGACCAGGTTCATTAGGCTAATGGGGCGGTAATTCCCAGGGTCCATGGTGGCTCCCCCTTTGTGGAGTGGAATAACCATTGCTGTGCACCATTCAGTGGGCACAAAGCCTGAGGTGAGGCTATGATTGAACATGGTGCTTAGGTGGGGTGCCAGTTCATTCTGTAGTTTATGTAGAACGCAGCCTGGAATGTTGTCAGGTCCCATGGATGCTGTGTTCTTGGCTTTGGAGAGTGTGATTTTTACCTGTGCAGCTGTGATTACAGGAACTTTGCATTCTTCCGGTATAGGGATGGGCTCTTTAGGGGGTGAGAGAGGGGTAAAGTTAGCACTGAACCTATTTGCCAGGATGTTGGCAATATCAGTTGGTCCTGTATATTTAGTGACATTGTGCTGTAACTCAGAGCAGATCTGAGTGTTGCCATTGAGATTCTTGATGTAGCTATAGAATGCTCTGTAGTTGTCTTTAGAATCAGTGATGATTTTGTTTTCATAATTAGCTTTGGAGGATTTTATGAGGGATCTCAGCTTCTTACTGAGACTGACCAGGGAATTCCTCCAATCATGGGATTTTACTCTTTTTTGCAACAGTTTCTTTCTTCTGTTGTAGAGTTTGTTTATGGCAGGGGACCACCAGATTGGCTTCCTTTTTTGGAGGATAGCATCATGGTTCTTTTAGGGATAGTATGATCCATGCATTCGTGTAAGTGCTTATAAAGTGCATTTGTGTAGGATTCAGCAGTCATACCTCTATTGTCTGTCTGCATGGGTGTCGTGAAGTTTGTCACTTCTGTCTTAAGAATCATGAAGATGGCTTTGGAGAAATTTTTTATGGTGGTTTCCCTAATGGGGATGGGGCAGGATGTGGATGTCTAGGGTGATTAGCTTCTGGTCAGATCTGACCAACAAGGAAGTGACATCTGGTGTGGAACACCAGTCTTCCATGTTGGTAATGATCAAGTCTAGGATATTGCTGCCCCTGGTGGGGGGGTGTGGATAAGTTGATCCAAGGTGTTGGAATTTATGAATCCCAGAAAACGTTGAGCAAAAGAGTTGGTACATGACATTATGAGGGTGTTGGGTTGTACCCTAATATTTTCCAGTGTTTCAAGAAATGAGGAGAGGGAATGCGGGGGCATGGTGGGGGATCTGTACCAAGTTACAATTTGGATTGCGGTCTTGCCCAGAGTTAGTTGCACTTGGATAATCTCAGATGCATTATGCTGAGCAACTAGCCTGGAATTGTGGATATCCTTAATGAATATGGACACACCTCCGCCTTTAGTGTTTCGGTCCAGGTTAGGTGGCCGAAAGATGTGGTATGAATTATAGCCTGGTAATGCAGGGGTACTCTATGGAGCCCTGAATCAGGTCTCTGTCATAGGTTCATAGGTTCATAGGTTCATACTAGGCTATCTGCCCTAGGGCATTTATAAGCCTAGCCAGAATGTGTTTGGCTTTCGCCACCCATTTTAAATTTATTTTGCTATGCTCTTTTTCGAGGTTAGTATACTGTGCCTCTGTCTAACAGTGACACAGAAGTGATACCCGGGGTAAACCTACGATCTCCCATCCACTCATCAAGATTCCTCTTGAAGCGAGTCAATGAGGGACTCTGCCTAACCTGGACTGGGATTTTATTAAAGAGTGAAGGGAGCCTCTGGGTTATGAATCTGTCCCTCCAGCATGTCCTATTTATTTCAGTGCTGAGGTTCAAGTCTCTCGAGGGCGTAGCTCAATGGGATTTGGATTTTCTGAGGTGCAGCATGTCCATTATTTCCAGGTTGGACATGGCTTTATACGTCAGGCACAGATCGCCTCTGAACAGATGGTATGCCACTGAGTAGAGCTGGAGTTTCTTTAACCGGGCAGCATATGGCATCTGTTTGAGCCCTTTGATCCTCTTGGTGAGGTACTTTTGGGGTCTTTCCAGTTACTGCAGGTGTCTGGTAAGGTACATCCCAAAAGGGGCATTGTACTCAATTATGGGCCTGATGAGGGATGAGTAAAGAGGCACGATGACCTCCCCTGATCTAGATGTGAATTCCTTCATGATTAGGTGGGCTATATAAAATGTTTTTCTAACCACTTTGGCCACGTGGTTGTCAAATGAGAGATTGCTCTCAACTTGGGTCCCCAGGTCCCTAATTACTTCTTCTGTACTTAATGGATTACCACTTATGTGGTAATTTGTGGGCACTTTGTTTTTGCCAAAGGGGATGGCTATACACTTTTTGGCATTTAGCTTGAGGCCATGGCTCTGGCACCAGTTGTCTGTTTCTATGAGGCCCTTTTGGAGGATGCCTGTGTCGGCTGGAGAGTCAATTATGGTGCCCAGTTTGCAGTCATCTGCAAACTTGGTCAGCCACAGTCCTTCCGTGTTGGCCTGTATCTCCGAGAAATATATACCGAACAAGAGAGGTCCCAGGACTGAGCCTTGTGGGACACCACTTGTAACTGGTTTGGAGTCTGACATGGCTCCAGCAATTCTAACCATGTGGGTTCTGTCCTTGAGCCAGTTTGCAATCCATCTAGTGACATAGGGGTTTATATTTAAGCTGGTGAGCTTATCTATAATGCCCGAGTGGGGTATTGTATCGAAGGCTTTTGCAAGGTCCAGGTAGGCTGTGTGGACCACCTTCCCCTCATCAATGGCCTTGGTGACTGTTTCAAAGAAATTAACCAGGTTTAAGAGGCAGGATCTACCCTTAACAAAGCCGAACTGGGTAGGATCCAGTGTCTGTAGGTCCCCAATATCTTTATTTATGAAATCCATGATGATCCTTTCCATAGCTTTGCAGACCAAGCTAGTCAGGCTTATGGGGTGATAGTTTCCAGGATCCGTTGAGGCACCAGCTTTATGGAGAGGGACCATTGTTGCTGTACGCCACTCTTTGGGCACATATCCTGTAGTAAGGCTGAGATTGAACAGTAGTTTTATGTTTGGATTTGGCTCTTCTTGGAGTTCATGTAGGTTGCAGCCCGGGACACCGTCTGGTCCCATTGATGCTGTGTTTTTTGCTTTGGAGAGGGCGGCTCTTACCTGAGCATCTGAGATGTCAGGGGGGCAGCACTCTGCTGGGATAGATATTTGCCCTTTTGGTGGGGGGGGGGAGTTTGCGCTGAACCTGTCAGCTAGGATGTTGGCAATGTCTGTGGGTTCAGAGTATTTTTTGTCATTTTGGAATAATTCTGAGCATATCTGGTAATTACCACCCAGGTTCCTAACATAACTAAAGAAAGCCTTGTGATTATCCTTAGTGTCCTTTGCAGTTTTTCTCTCGAAGCTGGCCTTAGACAATTTTATGAGTGCCCGTAGTTTTTTGCTAATACTGATCAGTGATGCCTTCCCTTTTTGGGATTTTGCTCTATCATTTAGTAGCTTCCTCCTTCTATTGTATAGTTTGTTTATGGCTGGGGTCCACCAGACAGGACGTGTGCCTTTGGAGGATTGGGTCTTGGTTTTATTTGGGATCGCATGATCCATGCATTCCTGAAGGTGTTCATAAAATGCATTTATAAAGGATTCTGCAGTCTGGGCCGTATTTTCCACAGGCCTGGGTCTTTGAAGAATTCCACCTCGGTTTTGAGGAGTATGAAATTTGCTTTAGAGAAGTTTTTCACTGTGGTTTTCTGGGCAGGGGGTGGGGTCGGGATGTGAATATCCAGTGAGATTAGTTTATGGTCTGATCTTACCAGTGAGGGATACACTTCTGGTCTGGAGCATAGAGGCCCCATGTTGGTGATGATCAGTTCCAGTATGTTTTCCCCTCTTGTGGGAGTGGTAACAAGTTGTTCCATAGCATTTACGTTTATAAATTCTAGGAACCTTTGGGCTAGGGTGTTGGATCTAGAGTAATGTTCCCAGTCTATGTTTGGGTAGTTGAAGTCACCCAATATAATGGTGTTTGGAGAGACCTTCTTATTTTCCAGTGCTCTCAGGAAGGCTGAGTGGGGTTCCTGGGTTTGGGAGGGTGGTCTGTAGCAGGCTATAAACTGGAAGGCAGTTTTACCCACTGTTAGTTGCACATGGATAGTCTCTGATGCTTCGTGCTTTTCCACCAAACTGGAGGTGTGGGTATCTTTGATGAATATCGATACTCCCCCTCCTTTTGTGGTTTAGTCCAAGTTTTGAGGCTGAAAAGCATGGTATGAGGTATAACCTGGTAGTGCTGGGGTGCTCTCGGGAGTCCTGAACCAGGTTTTTGTTACTGCACAGATATCGATGTTCTCCATGCTAAGGAGAGTTTCAAGTGCGTGCATCTTGAGGATTAGACTTCTGGCGTTGAGTAGCATTACTCTTAGTTTCTTATCCCTTATGATACCTATGGAGGTGGGTTTGTCTTTTGAGCCTTGCCTAAAAAAGGCAGTATGGGGGTAGCAAGAGCCTTTGCCAATATGCGAAAGCCCAGGGGTGACAGGTGCAAGCCGTCCCTACCGAAGCATCGTGGCTTGTCGAGCATATCATCCCAAGCTGACAGGCATTGGATCCCCTTTGAATGACACTAGTACTTAAGCCAATTGTTGAAACTGATCATCTCGTCTTCATATTGTGGCATCATTCTTGGTGAGGGTAAGATGCTACTCAAGGTCAGGGTCATACTGGCCTGGGCTGCATGCTCAGAGAGCTCCTTTATGTCTCTTTTCATGTAGTCCAGGGAGGTATGTCTCAGGTCATTCACACCAGCATGGACAATGACTGAGTCATATTTGTACTTGCCTTGGAGTGACCTGAGTGCTTGTGTTATGTGACGGATCCTAGCGCCCGACAGGCTGCTCACTGTGACCCTCTCCTTGTTCAGCCTGGTGAGCGGGACGTCAGTGTGCCTGACAATAGAGTCACCTATTACAAGTGTATCAGGTGTGTTGTTTAGTCTTAAGGGCTGTGACTGTTCGGCACACTGGCTTTGTGAGATATGTGTTGCACGTGTTTTGTTTTGGGGTAGCGGTAGCTTGGGTGTCTGCTTTGGAGGTCTCTGCTGCTTAGGCAGATCTTTATTTAGAACCTCCGAGTATGTTTTTGTGTGATTATGTGTTTGGTTTGCTGTCGTGATAGTTCTATGTGAGACTGGAATTGTAGTGAGTGTGGTTTCCTTCTCCTCCTGACTGGTTATGCCAGTTTTGAGTTGAGAGAGCTTAGCCTCCAGTTTGGCTATATGGTTGCATCTCTCACATGTGTTGGAATTTGTTGGGAGGAGGAGAGGGTTGTCTGTGTACATGAGGTAGTTGTAACATTGCCTCAAGGTTCCCAGATTCACCAGCTGGACCGGAGAGGAGATTGACAACTGACCTTTGGACATGTTAGAATAACATTGGGAATTCCTTAATAATTGAAAACAAGGGCCAGTGGGGAGTGAGGGTGTAGTGCTTTTAATTTTTAGTGCTGACTTATATAATTGCTTTAGCGACCAAGTGCCAGGTAACTTAAGTGCAATGTGTTACAGGTAACTTAAATGCAAAAACGACGAACAGTAACTTTCTTTCAAGTGAAACAAGGAAATAAGTACAGTAAGCAATGCAGATATCACTAGTGATCCACAGAAGTGCTGAGAAGCCACGTATTAGGTGGAATTAGCGTTCCAGGGAAATAACAAGCAAACAAACAACAAGCATATAAACAAAGCTAGATTCAGCAGGCCTGGATCTAGTCTATGCTACAGCAAACAAGATGTACCAATTTCAGTAAGATACAGTTCAAATATTCAGGCACTATAAACCTTTAACCAGAAATTCCCAGCTCAGAAGGGCAGAGTCCAGCCTCTTCTCCCACAAGAGTGCAGACCACGAACATTCTTAATGTAAAATAACTGGCCTGAAGCCCAAGTGCTTAAACCAGAACTAATACACTTTAAGAATAACATACACTGGGCTCTCAACAGCAGTTCCCAACTTAGAAGGATGAAAGCTACCTGTCCTGCCACCACAGTGCATGCCACAAATCTTCCTAATGTAAAACAACTGTTCTGAAGCCCAAGTGCTTAATCCAAAAGACTTAGAATGATAGCTACACTTTAATCAATTTACTACCAAGCAGTAATAAATACAATTGAATACTTTAGAGAATGCCTGGATTAGTGCTCAAGTTACACAAACAAAGCTAGATCCAGCAGGCCTGAATCCAGTCTATGCCACAGCAAACAAGGCGCACCAACTTCAGTAAGAAGCAGTTCAGATATGCATGCACTATAAGCCTTTAACCAGAAATTCCCAGCTCAGAAGGGCAGAGTCCAGCCTCTTCTCCCACAAGAGTGCAGACCACGACCCCTCTTAATGTAAAATAACTGGCCTGAAAGCCTAAGTGCTTAAACCAGAATTAATACACTTTTAGAATAACTGACACTGAGCCCTCAATCAGCAGTTCCCAACCTAGATGGATGTAAGCTACCTGTTCTGCCACTACAGTGCAGACCACAAACCCTCTCAGTGCGAAACAACTGGTCCGAAGCCCAAGTGTTTAAACCAAAAGGCTTAGAATGAGTTACACCAAGCAGTAATAAATACAATTGAGTACTTTTAAGATGATGCAAAAGTAAAATAAAGTAGGTAGAAACACAAGTACAGTAAAAGCAGATGAATTTTTTTTTTTTTAAACAAGTGCTGAGATCAAAAAAACAGATTTGAGTGCTGAAACTAGAAAACTGGCTAGTTATAAGAAAAAAAAAACTAAGCTAGAAGGCTTCCCTCCAACACAGAAGGGCTTGGGGGCTCAGAAGCCTACAAATAGTCTATACCACTTAACAGGAAAGGCAGGAAATAAGCTTAATTTCTTTTTTTTTTTTCTGTTTCCCAGATGCTCTCTTTGTACACAGTAGGAGTGCCTGAAATCAGAATATGATCTCACTGCACTCAGTTGAGTGAGCAAATGAGATGGGCCCAGAAGGAGTATCCAAACACAAATTTACAAGAGGGGCGGGCAGTTTCAAGGCCACTAAGATTAACACCAAAACAAAAACAGGGAGGGTGGGTCACTGCACAGATGTCGATCTTCTTCATTTTAAGGAGTGCCTCAAGTGAATGCATTTTGAGGTTTAGACTTCTAGCACTGAATAGCATTACCCTCAGATTTTGCTTGCTTGTACCTGTTACGGTGGTGAATTTGTCATTTGAACCTTGCCTAAAAAAGGCACTATAGGGGTGGCAAGAGCCTTAGCCAGTATACAGAATCCCATGGGTGACAGGTGCAGGCCATCTCTGGCAAAGCATTGTGGTCTGTTGATCATGTCATCCCAGGCAGACAGATACTGGATCCCCTTAGAATGACACCAGAAGCTTAGCCAATTGTTGAAGTCAATCATTTTGTCCTTGTACTGTGGTATCATTCTGGGTGATAGCAAGATGCTACTCAGGCCTAGGGACATACTTGCCAGGGCTACAAGATCGGGGAGCTCCTCCATGTCTCTTTTCATGTAGTCCAGGGAGGTACATCTCAGGTCATTCACACCAACATGGACAATGACAGAGTCATATTTGTACTTGTTGTAGAGTGACCTGAGTGTGTGTGTTATGTGACGGAGCCTGGCACCTGCCAGGCAGCTGACAGTAACTTTCTCCTTGCTTAGCCTGGTGAGTGGAACATCAGTGTGCCTGACTACAGAGTCACCTATGACTAGAGTGTTGGGGACATTGTTATGCCTTATGGGCTGTGGTTGAGTGGCGCACTGAGTTTGTGGGCTATGTGTCATTTGGGTTGTGTTGGGGGATGGAGGTTGCATATGTTTCTGCTTTGGAGGTCTCTGTTTCTTGAGCAGATTTTTATTGAGACCCTCCGTGAATGTAGGTGTGTGTTTTGTGTTTCTATGTGTCTGTTTTCGTGGTGTAGGTTTTGAGGGTCTATGTGATGAGTGTGGTGTGTTGTAAGTGTTTACCTTCTACTTTTGACTGTCTAGTCAAGTCTTGGGTGAAGAGAGCTTTGATTCCAGTTTGGCTATATAAGTGCATCTCTTGCAGGTTGTAGTGTTGGGTGGTAGGAGGAGAGGGTTGTCTGTGTACATGAGGCAATTGCTGCATTTCCCCAAGATGCCCAGATTCATTATGTAGACAGGAGAAACACCGGGAGCTGACCCTCAGACATGCCTGGATAGGTGCTTATTTATTAAGTACTAAAAATTGTTTTCCTCTAGACAAGTGAGGAAAGTTGAATGCTGTAGTAACTTGTAGCTTATTTAGTGCTTACAAAGAGTTCTGAACAAGTGCTGAGCTCAAAGAAACAGATTTGAGTGCTAAAACTAAAAAACTGGCTATTTCTAAGGGAAAATTTAAAGAACAGACTTTATGGCGCCGGGAATAGTTTAACCCTAGCTAAGCAGAAATGCATAAAGTGTATTTTTTTATATAACAGTAGAAAATGGACAAACTGATTTAAACAAATTAACCAATTAACCAATAAAAAGCTAAAAACTGAGCCCTGTTCAGCAGTCTTCAATCAGACAATTTCTGCCACTAGGGTGCAGGGGAACCTTCTCCAAAAAAGATGGTCTGGATTAGTGCTCAAGTTGTACAACCATTTATTACTGCTTGTTAGCCTGATTAAATTGTAACTGTCTATCCTAGAGCAAATGAGGTGTACCAATTTCAGAAAGAAACAGTTAAAATAAGCAGGCACAATAAGCCTTTAACCAGAAACAACCAGCTCAGAGGGGCAAAATCTACCCTCTCCTCCAACAAGAGTGCAGACCACACCTTCTTAATGTAAAATAACTGGCCCAAAGCCCAAGTGCTTAAACCAGAACTAATACACTTTTAGAATAACAGACACTAAGCCTTCAATCAGCAACTCCCAGCTTAGAAGGATGTAAGCTGCCTGTTCTGCCACATTAGTACAGACCACAAACCTTCTTAATGTAAAACAACTGGTATGAAACCCAAGTGCTTCAACCAAAGGCTTAGAATAACAGTTACAATTTAATCAGGCTAACAAGCAATAATAAATGCAGCAGAATAAATGTAATTAAGTACTTTTAAGAACAATCAGCAAAAGCAAAATAAAGTAATAAAGTAGGAAGAAACACAAATACAGTAAAAGCAGCTGAAGAAAGTGCAATTTTGTTTAAATTTGTTTTACAATTTAATGAAGAAACTGTAGATGTATTATGAACAGTATTTGGATTAAATAGCTATAAGAAAAAATAATGGGAAAAGTATTTAAAAAAATAAAGGATATATGTACTTTTTGGAAAACACTTGGATTATCATACAGGGAGAAAGTATATTTGAAAAATTCTATTTAGCTAGGTAATATAGCATATATAGCTAATGTAAGAATTGATAATACTGTAGTGTACTGTAATTAGTTGGAAACACTGTAATGAGACTGAAATGCTAATTCCACATAAAACACGGCTTTTCAGCGCTTCTGTGGATCCCTAGTGATATCTGCATTGCTTACTGTACTTATTTCCTTGTTTCACTTGAAAGAAAGTTACTGCTTGTCATTTTTGCATTTAAGTTACCTGTAACACATTGCATTTAAGTTACCTGGCACTTGCTCACTAAAGCAATTATATAGGTCAGCGCTAAAAAATTAAAAGCACTACACCCTCACAAACTCCCCTTGAGTACCTTGTTCCCCACTGGCCCTTTTTTTTCAATTATAAAGGAATTCCCAATACTATTCTAGCACGTCCAAAGGTCAGTTGTCAATCTCCTCTCCAGTCCAGCTGGTGAATCTGGGAATCTTGAGGCAATGTTACAACTGCCTCATGTACACAGACAACCCTCTCCTCCTCCCAACAAATTCCAACGCATGTGAGAGATGCAACCATATAGCCATACTGGAGGGTAAGCTCTCTCAACTCAGTACTGGCGAAACCAGTCAGGAGGCGAAGGAAACCACACTCACTACAATTCCAGTCTCACATAGACCTACCACGACAGCAAACCAAACACATAAACACACAAAAATATACTCGGAGGCTCTAAATAAAAATCTGCCTAAGCAGCAGAGACCTCCAAAGCAGACACCCAAGCAACCGCTACCCCAAAACAAAACACGTGCAACACATAGCTCACAAAGCCAGTGTGCCGAACAATCACAGCCCTTAAGGCTAAACAACACACCTGATACACTTGTAATAGGTGACTCTGTCATCAGGCACACTGACGTCCCACTCACCAGGCTGAACAAGGAGAAGGTCAACGTGAGCTACATGTCGGGCGCTAGGATCCACCACATAACACAAGCACTCAGGTCACTCCAAGGCAAGTACAAATATGACTCAGTCATTGTCCATGCTGGTGTGAATGACCTGAGACATACCTCCCTGGACTACATGAAAAGAGACATAGAGGAGCTCTCTGAGCATGTAGTCCAGGCCGGTATGACCCTGACCTTGAGTAGCATCTTACCCTCACCAAGAATGATGCCACAATATGAAGACAAGATGATCAATTTCAACAATTGGCTTAAGTATTGGTGTCATTCAAAGGGGATCCAATGCCTGTCAGCCTGGGATGACATGCTCGACAAGCCACGATGCTTTGCTAGGGACAGCTTGCACCTGTCACCCCTGGGCTTTCAGATATTGGCAAAGGCTCTTGCTACCCCCATAGTGCCTTTTTTAGGCAAGGCTCAAAAGACAAAACCACCTCCATAGGTATCACAAGGGATAAGAAACTAAGAGCAATGCTACTCAACACCAGAAGTCTAAACCTCAAGATGCACGCACTCGAAACTCTCCTTAGCATGGAGAACATCGATATCTGTGCAGTAACAGAAACCTGGTTCATGGCTCCCGAGAGCACCTCAGCACTACCAGGTTATACTTCATACCATGCTTTTCAGCCCCAAAACTTGGACCGAACCGCAAAAGGAGGGAGAGTATCAATATTCGTCAAAGATACCCACACCTCCAGGTTGGTGGCACAGCAAGAAGCATCAGAGACTATCCATGTGCAGCTAACAGTGGGTAAAACTGCCTTCCAGATTATAGCCTGCTACAGACCACCCTCCCAAACCCAGGAACCCCACTCAGCCTTCCTAAGAACACTGGAAAATATGAAGGTCTCCCCAAACACCATTATACTGGGCGACTTCAACTACCCAAACATAGACTGGGAGCATTACTCTAACTTCAACACCCCAGCCCAAAGGTTCCTAGAATTTATAAACTCAAATGCTATGGAACAACTTGTTACCACTCCCACAAGAGGGAAAAACATACTGGACCTGATCATCACCAACATGGGGACTCTATGCTCCAGACCAGAAGTGTATACCTCACTGGTAAGATCAGACCATAAACTAATCTCACTGGATATTCACATCCCGACTCCACCCCTGCCCTGAAAACCACAGTGAAAAACTTCTCTAAAGCAAATTTCACACTCCTCAAAACCGAGGTGGAATCCTTCAAAGCCCTCGGGCCTGTGGAAAATATGGCCCAGACTGCAGAATCCTTTATAAACGCATTCTATGAACACCTTCAGGAATGCATGGATCATGCAATCCCAAATAAAACCAAGACCCAATCCTTCAAATGCAAACGTCCTGTCTGATGGACCCCAGCTATAAACAAACAATACAATAGAAGGAGGAAGCTACTACATGATAGAGCAAAATCCCAAAAAGGGAAGGCATCTCTGATCAGTATTAGCAAAAAACTATGGGCACTCATAAAATTGTCTAAGGCCAGCTTCGAGAGAATAATTGTACAGGACACTAAGGATAATCACAAGGCTTTCTTTAGTTATGTTAGGAACCTGGGTGGGAATTCCCAGATATGCTCAGAATTAGTCCAAAATGACAAAAAATACACCGAACCCACAGACATTGCCAACATCCTAGCTGACAGGTTCAGAGCAAACTTCTCCACCCCCTCCCCACCAAAAGGGCAAATATCTATGCCAGCAGAGTGCTGCCCCCCTGACATCTCAGATGCTCAGGTAAGAGCTGCCCTCTCCAAAGCAAAAAACACAGCATCAATGGAACCAGACGGTGTCCCGGGTTGCATCCTACATGAACTCCAAGAAGAGCTAAACCCAAACATAAAACTACTGTTCAATCTCAGCCTTACTATAGGATATGTACCCAAAGAGTGGCGTACAGCAATTGTGGTCCCTCTCCACAAAGGTGGTGCCTCCACGGATCCTGGAAACTATCGCCCCATAAGCCTGACTAGCTTGGTCTGCAAAGCTATGGAAAGGATCATCATGGACCTCATAAATAAAGATATTGGGGACCTACAGACACTGGATCCTACCCAGTTCGGCTTTGTTAAGGGCAGATCCTGCCTCTTAAACCTGGTTGATTTCTTTGAAACAGTCACCATGGATATTGATGAGGGGAAGGTGGTCCACACAGCCTACCTGGACCTCGCAAAAGCCTTCGATACAATACCCCACTCAGGCATTATAGATAAGCTCACCAGCTTAAATATAAACCCCTATGTCACTAGATGGGTTGCAAACTGGCTCAAGGACAGAACCCACATGATTAGAATTGCTGGAGCCAAGTCAGACTCCAAACCAGTTACAAGTGGCATCCCACAAGGCTTAGTCCTGGGACCTCTCTTGTTCGGTATATATTTCTTGGAGGTACAGGCCAACACGGAAGGACTGTGGCTGATCAAGTTTGCAGATGACTTGAAACTGGGTGCCATAATCAACTCTCCAGCCGACACAAGCATCCTCCAAAAGGGCCTCATAAAAACAGACAACTGGTGCCAGAGCCATGGCCACAAGCTAAACGCCAAAAAGTGTATAGTCATCCCCTTTGGCAAAAACAAAGTGCCCACAAATTACCACATAGGTGGTAATCCATTAAGTACAGAAGAAGTAATTAGGGACCTGGGGACCCAAGTTGATAGCAATCTCTCATTTGACAACCACATGGCCAAAATGGTTAGAAAAACATTTTATATAGCCCACCTAATCATGAAGGGATTCACATCTAGATCAGGGGAGGTCATCGTGCCTCTTTACTCATCCCTCATCAGGCCCATAATTGAGTACAATGCCCCTTTTGGGATGTACCTTACCAGACACCTGCAGCAACTAGAAAGACCCCAAAAGTACCTCACCAAGAGGATCAAAGGGCTCAAACAGATGGCATATGCTGCCCGGTTAAAGAAACTCCAGCTCGACTCAGTGGCATACCGCCTGCTCAGAGGCAATCTGTGCCTGACGTATAAAGCCATGTCCAACCTGGAATTAATGGACATGCTGCACCTCAGAAAATCCAAATCCCATCAAGCTACACGCTCGAGATTCTTGAACCTCAGCACTGAAATAAATAGGACATGCTGGAGGGACAGATTCATAACCTAGAGGCTCCCTTCACCCTGGAATAAAATCCCAGTCCAGGTTAGGCAGAGTCCCTCATTGACTCTCTTCAAGAGGAATCTTGATGAGTGGATAGGAGATCGTAGGTTTACCCAGGGTATCACTTCTGTGTCACTGTTAGACAGAGGCACAGTATACTAACCTTGAAAAAGGGCATAACAAAATTAATTAAAAATGTGTGGCAAAAGCCAAACACACTCTGGCTAGGCTTATAAATGCCCTAGGGAAGATAGCCTAGTATGAACCTATGAACCTATGAACCTATGAGACTGACAACAAAAATCTTTATCTGTTAATTAGCCAAACTCATGCTGAACAGGTGCCAGTCTCTCCTTTATGGACCAAGTATTGTGTACTTTTCAGAATTAATTTTCCAAACACTGTATTCATTTAATAAAGATTTATTAAATGTTTACAATATCTGAATGCTGTCTTTATTAACAGTGCTGATCAAAGTTACTGCACATCATATTCTGATTGTCCTGAACAGCACAAACTAATATAGTCTTTATTTGACCTGTCTTCTGTACTCCAACTTGAGTGCCTGTAATCTTCTCTGAAGTAACAGGTCAAACAAACTCACTAACCATAACTGAACTGGTATCCTGAACACAACATATTATATTGCTTCAGTCCAGTAATTTTCCTTATTTACTTTTTTAACCTTGGTCTCAGGTTTTGTCTCATATATGCTTTATTTAACATTCCATTAAGGAACATTATGTAGCTGATCTTTCCCTTGAGAAAAGAACATTCTGTATCTCTGTATTTTTTAACACACTTTATGTTTATCTTTCTTTTTTGATAAACTGTTTCTCATGCTTGACCAGAAAGGTTATTTTTCTTTCTGATTAACTGTATTTTATGCATAAATGAAACATAATGTATTTTACCCTTTAGCCTGTCTAAAGTCTAATAACTATTTTAAAATGGAAGTCTCTAATCTAACAGTTTCCCCTGAGGTCCCTGATGAAAGTCTACAGGGACCTACTTCTGTAGCTACCTTACATTTATATTCCTAACTACTGTATACAGCTTTATGTTACCTGACTTATAATCTGAAAATAAAAACATTTTATCTGGTAAACCTGCAATTTTAATTTTGACCACTAGGTGTCACTTGAGCATTTGTGGCCTGTTTGGATTGAAGTCTTTTAACTTTATGATTTAATTATAACTAGGGAATCATTTTCTTTATCTGGTAAATAAACTTGTAATTTTTATTTTGACCACTATGTGTCACTTGAGCATTTATGGCCTGTTTGGTTTGAAGTCTCTTAACTTTATGATTTCATTTTTATATTACCTTGATTTATGGTCTTTAGTGTCTTTAAGTCTAGAACTGCGGTGGTGGTGCTGCAGTAACATTGTCGCCTCACAGCAAGACGTTGTCCCGTTCGATTCTCAGCTAGAGAATCTACTGTGGAGACATGCGTGAATGGGCATACCTTCGTTGAAGGTTGTGCGCTAGGGCCGGCAACATAGCACGTAAAAATCAACTGCCAATCATTAGCGGACCGGAGTTCCGCTGTGGCGACTCCTAACCAGGAAAAGCCGAAAGACACAACAACAACAACAACAAGTGTGTTTAAGTCTAAGTCCCGATGTATGAGTGATAGATTTAAAACCTGTATATTATTTTGAAAATGAATGTTTTTTAATTCTGTGGCTTTTAAAGCTGATTAACCTGTCTTTGTGAATTTTTACTTAGGTTAGACTGAGTATGAACTGTTAACCCTGCTATTTTTATATCTTTGTAAGCTGTTATGGTAAAGTTACATTGTTTATTACCTATGTTTTTTTTTTACCTTATGACATGTTGCTTTAGTGTATTATGATGTCTTTTTCTTATAGCAAATTAAACCTTTTCCTGTTGTTTATAGATTTACATTTACACATTGTACTGTTTGTTTTTATTGCATAGCCTATCAAGCATGATGGCTATTTTCTGAAAACTAAGTGAAATTTGCACTAAAAAGATAACTTTTTAAGTGGTCTTCAAACATAATTACAATATTCTGTGTTAACTTGTGTCTATAAATTTTTATTTAAATTTTCTCTATACATTTTTTAACTTTTATGAATATTTCTGGGCTATAATGTGTCTTGGCTTTTCCCATTTAGGGGTCACCACAGCAGAACTCCGGTCTGCTAATGATTGGCAGTAGTTTTTTACGTGGCGAGTTGCTAGCTCTGACGCTCAACCTTCAATGAAGGTACACCCATTCATGCATGTCTCCACACAGAAGACACTCTAGCTGAGAATCGAACAGGACAACGTCTTACTGTGAGGCGACAATGCTACCGCAGCACCACCATTGCTATAATAGTGTACTAAAATCTATACTTTCTGTATTTCTGGTCTATACTTTTGCATTGTCTGTTAGTGTCCTTAATTTCTGACTAATGTACAATAATTATGTAAAGTGTACTCTAATTTAAGTGTGCACTATAATCTGTAAACTAATTAACAAATTAAGCCTACCATGTTATACCTTGAGTACATTGAATAGTTATTACTACCTATTATTTAAATAACTTATTTTAAAAGCATGTAAAATAATTCTGTCACTTTACCCTTAACTAATGACCGAATAATGTAATAAGCCTGTTACTAGTAAGTCTGTCACTTTACCCTTAACTAATGACTGAAGAATGTAATAACCCTGTTACTAATAAGTCTGTCACTTTACCCTTAACTAATGACTGAATAATATAATAAGCCTGTTACAAATAAGTATGTCACTTTACCCTTAATGGATAATGTAATAAGCCTGTTAAAATAAGTCTGGCACTTTACCCTTAACTAATGGCTGAATAATGTAATAAGCCTGTTACAAATAATTCTGCTACTTTACCCTTAACTAATGACTAAATAATGTAATTCTGCCACTTTACCCTTAACTAATGACTGAATAATGTAATAAGCCTGTTGCAAATAAGTCTGTTACTTTACCCTTAACTAATGACCGAATAATGTAATAAGCCTGTTACAAATAAGTCTGTTACTTTACCCTTAACTAATGACTGAATAATGTAATTCTGTCACTTACCCTTAACTAATGACTGAATAATCTAATAAGCATGCTACAAATAAGTCTGTCAGTTTACCCTTAACTAATGATTGAATAATGTAAAAAGCCTGTTGCAAATAAGTCTGTTACTTTACCCTTAACTAATGACTGAATAATCTAATAAGCATGTTACAAATAAGTCTGTCACTTTACCCTTAACTAATGATTGAATAATGTAATTCTGTTACTTTACTCTTAAACTAATGACTGAATAATGTGAAATATTTTGAGATTTGACTGAAATGTACTATACTGAACACATAATTGAATATGAATGTCATATTCTGAAACTTGACTGAAATTTACATTACAGTATACTGAACATTTAAAATAGCTGTGTATATTCTGGAAACTAACTAAACTAACATTAAAAGAATATCTTTTGCCAGTGTCAACACATGTACAATTATCTGAAAACATGAGAACATTTTTGCAAGTGTTACCCGAACACAAATAAACTGAAATTTGTTATTGTCATATTCTGGAGATTAAACTATTAATATTTTTGTCAGTATTGACTGAACATTGATAAAAATATAAACTGAAATTAATACTGTTAGATAACTGTCAAAAAACATACATACTTGCTTTAACTCATACATTTAACTTTAAACAAACATTGAAAAAATAACTGAAACACATAGGCACTCAACTTCTGCACCACAGCTCTTGTCAAATTTTGCTCTGCATTGTCTCTGATGAGATATAGGAAGGCTTGCATTAATGTTGAAGTGTCCTCTTTATAGTTAGGCAATTTTAAACCTCTCCTTTTTATTTCTTGTGCAAGTCTGGTTGACTAAAGTTCTTGATTGTATCTAGTATCAGATCCTTAAAATAACATTTGCATCTTTAACAATTATAAACTGGTAGTATTGCTTGTTGTCCTGACATTATTTACATTTTTTTGCATGAAAGAAACATTATTTTGAAGAAACACTGCTTTGGTTTAATACTGGTCCGCTGAATTTGTTTGAGGCTTTTGTAAATTAAACACTGGTACTGTGCACTTTGGTTAGCAGCTGCATTGACTATATACAGATGCTTTGGGCATCTACTGTGGTGCACAGTATCCTCATGATAGGAGAACATGGATCACAGACTGTGCAAAATGGCAGGGCTAGCCACTTGATGGTGTAAAATATGGCTCTAGGTGATTCAGCCATGTTGACTAATGTTGCCAAAATGGGCATGGGTAGTTACCAGTGATAAGTGGGTTGAGGATCTGGCCTGCTTTGACTTATGCCAAGGACCCTTGCTAATGTTCGTAGGGGTATATGTGCCCCTATTAGCCAGTGTGTGCCCCCCATAAAGCCCAGCAGGCCTGGATTAATAAGCTACCATAAAGCCCAGCAGCCCTGGCTCAATAAGCTCCTAGCCGGCCTGTGTCCAATTGCCCAGCCTGGGTTACCTGGGATAACTCTGTTGAGTATAAACAGCTCAGCTTTGAGTGAAAGCTGGACATAAAACTGACCAATCTGTCAAACATGAACTGAGAATTGCTACACTTAATGTAGGTTCACTGACAGGATGCAGCTTGGAAGTAGATGACACAATGATACAGAGGAGGGTGGACATCCTATGTATCCAAGAGATGAGATGAAATGGAAGGGCAATGCAGCAAAGTCACTTGGCTTGAGATTCTGACTCTACTACTCAGGAGGGAGACAGGCTAGAAATGGTGTAGGAATTGTGATGAGAGACAGGCTTCAGAAGGCAGTGGGGGATATCATCAGAATTAGTGACAGATTCATGGCAATCAGACTCCAGTGTAATGACAGGGCAGTATTCATTATCTCAGCCCACAGCAGGTTTGTGACAACAACATGAATTGGTGTTGATAATGGGTGACTTGAATGCATATATTGGGACAGACAGAACAGGATATGAGGACTGTCTAGTTCCACAGGGGTTGGACAACAGGAATAAAGGAGGAGAACCTATGAACCTATAAACCTATGAACCTATGAAGAAGCCATTCTAGACTTCTGTCTGGCAAATGGCTTGATAGTAGCCAGCACATGGTTCAGAAAGAGAGACAGTCACAATATCATGTACAAAAGTAGCCAAAATCAACACAGATAGACTTCCTCCTGGTAAGGAAAAGGCACTGGGTAGAATCCATGATTGCAAAGTCATTCCCAGTGAAACAGATGGCCCACAGCATAAACCACTAGTTGCCACAATAAGCTGCATGCAGAGATCAGAGAAGGCTCTGAGGTCAGCAGAGAACAGACTGAAGACCTGGAAGTTGACTAGAGAGAGAGTAAAACAGTTCAAGGAATTACTCAGGGCTCTAGCACACCAAGAAGAGGAGGAAATAGGTGAAGTTTAACAAGAATGGCTACCCCTAAAAACAGCATGTGTTAGGACTACAGAAAAGATATGTGTCTGAGCCAGGTATGGAAATAAGGTACATAAGGAAAGCTGGTGGTGGAATACAGAAGTCCAGGAAGTCATCAAAAGAAAGAAGGAGTGCAGGAAGAAGTGCGAGATAGAAAAGACTGACCAGGCTAGGAAGGACAACTAGTTGGCTAACAAAGAAGCTAAGAAAGAAGTTGCAATAGCAAAGAATAGGGCATCAGAGGCACCCTACCACCTTCTAGAAAGTGAGTCAGTAAGTGGCACAAAGAAACTATATCAGGTTTCAAGGCAAAGACAGAAAGATAAAGAGGATAGTGAGACAGCCTTCATAATGGATGCCAGCAATTACCTGCTCACCAGTCTACAGGACATCAAAGGCAGGTGGAAGGAGTATTTGCAGCAGCTTCTGAATGAAGAAAACCCCACAGATGTTGTACAATCCCAGAAACAGCCTACGACGAGAGAAGAAGAGGAGCCCACCCTAGAAGAAGTAAGAACAGCACTAAGAAAAATGAAGTCAGGGAAAGCAGCAGTCTCAAATGAGCTCACACAGCAGATATGATAAATATGTTGGGTGAGATATTGGAGAAATGGTTCCTGAGAGTACTAAAAGCAGTGTGAAGAGAAAGGCATATTCCAGATGACTGGAGATTAAGCATACTCATGCCAGTGTACAAGAACAAAGGGACACCCACAACTGTGGGAAGTACAGAGGTATCAAACTCCTACCACATTGCATGAAAGTTCTGGAGATGGTGATTGATAAACGGTTACACAGAGTGTAAGATGTGAGATGAGCAGTTTGGATTCAGAGCAGGATGCAGCACAATTGACCTGATGTTTGCCTTGAGACAGATACTTGAAAAGAAGCTAGCGATGAGGAGAGAGTCCAACTGGGCATTCCTAGACTTGGAGAAAACATGTGACAAGGTCCCAAGAAAGCTGATCTGGGCCATACTGCAGTGGTTTGAAGTCCCAAAAACATTGGTAGAATTAGTGCAGGCTATGTACAAGGACTAAATGACTCAAGTACGAACAGTGTTCGGCCTCACAGAGGGGTTCCCAGTAGGAGTGGGTGTACATTAGGGTTCAGCTCTGAGCCTACTGCTGTTTATACTGGTAATGGACTACATTAGCAAACATGTTGAGGGGATGGATCAACAAAGCTGCTATATGCAGACGATGTGGCAGTACAGGCAGATTCAGAGCTAAAACTTCAGCAAAGGATAGAAGAAAGGAATGCAAATCTGAAGGCACATGGGATGAAACTAAGCACAGATAAGACTGTGGCAATGGTAGCAAATGGGGAAAATCAGAGGAAGCTGAGAATAGAGATAGAAGGGAAGATAGTGGAACAGGTAAACAGCTTCAAGTATCTGGAAGGGGTAACTGAGGAGAAGGGTAGTCTGAATGAAGAGGTCAAAGCTAGAATCAGAAGGGCTGCAGCAAACTGGCATAGAGTGTCAGGTGTAGTCTATGACAGAAGAATGCCAAAGAAACTGAAATGTAAGGTGTACAAGACAGTGGTGTGACCAGTACTACTATATGCTACAGAAACCTGGGCAGTAAAGGCAGAACAGTTGAAGAAGCTAGACGTGATGGAAAGGAAGTGCCTGAGATGGGCGGTAGGATCCACACTGCGGGACAGATGAAGAAATGAGGACACAAGAGCAGAAGACAAAGTAGTTCCAATTGCAGAAAAGATCAAAGAGAACCGATTATGGTGGTTTGGGCACGTGCAGAAAAATGGTGGAAAGGAGCCTAATAATGATGTTGATAATGAGTTATGTGTGACAGTGTTGCAATGAGCCAAACATTGAATTTGGAAGCTGTTTTGAAATATGAAACAAAACCATTGTGACACATGCCAATAGTGGCCATAGAAGGACATTAAAATATGCGGCCATCTTAAATTATGTTTGTTTTGTGGGAATTTTTCTCATTTATTTAATGATTGTGACAAGATACAATGTAACCCGAGTGGGGAGAAAGGACATGTAGCAACATGGTGTCTGCCTGAATGCAGGCCGTGTGTAAAAGGGACACTTTTGGATCGATTGTCAAAAGCAAACAGTAAATAATGAAAAAGAAGGGGAAAGGGAAGAAGCGCACATGAGAAAGAATAACAAGAAGCTGGGAGAGAGTGTGAACTAGATGAAGGAGGAACTGTCAAAGAAAAAACAAATACATGGGAAAAAGAGCAGATAGCTGGCATGCAGGAAGAGAGGTCAGGAGAAAGGATTGTCACCAAGAATTTTTTGAAGTTCTACCTGGTGAAAAATCTGTTTCTGAGGATCAAGAATTATTTAGACATAAATCCAAAGATAAAAAAAAAGAGATAAACCACTGAGGCTAAAAGCACAATATTTAAACATTTTAGTACACAGGTAAGCGTTTTCATGCAAAAACATGCTTCTTCAGATCATAAAACAAAAGCATCACCATCATGGCATATATGTATTATAAAAATTAAAAGCAAAATGCATCAACTAAACAATTAACCAATCAGATCAGGTCAATGAATCAACCCTTGCATTCTCAAAACCAGCTTTAAATGTATATGGCCATTTAAACTATATGCCCTATCACCTTGCAAAGTAGAAATCCATTTAATCTTCTGAACTTCAGTTCTATTAGATATTATGGTCCCCTCTTAAGTCACTGTGAACTAACTGCAAAAGAAGAAAATAAAAACTATGGGATTCATGCCCGAATATATACTTAGCAAGTGTATTGGATGGTGATTGTACACATATATCATTAAAGTGCTCTAAAATTCTCTCCTTAAGGGAACGGTTAGTTTTACCAACATCAAAAAGTCTGCAAACATTGGACAAGACTAAATAGACCAAACCTCTGCTTTGACAATCAACATATAATTTAGGTTGGTATTTCCTGCCAGTAATAGGATGTACAAAGAAATGTTTTGCAGATATATATTTACAAGCTTTGCAATTATGGAATTGATATATCCACAATCTATCTGGTCCATTAATAGTATGCTTTGTAGAGCCATAACATAATCGTCTTTTCAGGGAAAGCCCATTCTAAAAACAGGAAGCAGGTTGATCACCCACTGCTTTCCTAATCCTATCATCCACCATTAATAATGACCAATTCCTCCTCACAATTCTACATACCAAACTAACATAATTCGAGTAAGTTAACATAACCCTTGTACTATTAGATTCCCAGCTATTTCTAACAGAACATTCATTGACTACATTACTGACATCATACCAACATGCATCTGGGACATGTCTGTAAGTGTAGTCAAGGGACAATGTTTGCAGACTTCTAGGTTGTATACTGATAATGAGAGGTTTGGTAATGCTTTTGAGACTTTGAAATGTGATCTAATCAATAGAAGTTATTCCTCCAATGAGATTTCAGGATCCATTGATCACGTACATACTATGAGAAAACGGAAATCTAGACCTCATTCTTCTAATTCCAGTAATGTAAACAATAAATGTTCTGTTAGAAATAGTTGGGAATCTAATAGTACAAGGGTTATGTTAACTTACTCGAATGATGTTAGTTTGGTATGTGGAATTGTGAGGAGGAATTGGCCAATATTAATGGCTAATGATAGTATTAGGAAAACAGTGGGTGATCAACCTGCTTCCTGTTTTAAGAATGAGTTTTCTCTGAAAAGACAATTGTCATGGCTCTACAAAGCATACTATTATGGGATCAGATAGATTGGGCACATATCCATGCAGTAATTATAAAGCCTGTAAATATATATCTGGAAAGAATTTGTTTGTACATCCTATTAATGGCAGAAAATATCAGTCTCAATTATATGCTGATTGTCAAATCAGAGATTTAGTCTATTTAACTGTGTGCAATGTTTGCACACATTTTATGTTTGTAAAACTAACTGTTCACTTAAAGAGAAAATTTTATAGCACTTAAGTGATATATGTGTACAATTGCCATCCAATACACGTGCTAAGCATATTTTTGAGCATGAATCGCATAATTTTTGTTTTCTTGTTTTACAGTTAGTCCACAGTGATTTAAGAGCGGCAATATATCTAATAAGAGTGAAGTTCAGGAGATTAAATGGGTTTCTACTTTGCAAGCTGATATGCCATATGTCTTAAATGGCTATACACATTTAAAGCCAGTTTTGAGAAATGCAAAGGTTGATTCATTGATCTGATTTGATTGGTTAATTGTTTTATTGGGTCTATATCAGAACATCGAAGTTTTAAAACTTTAAATGTTCTAATATCGACCTGTTTTGAGCGAATGCTAAAAATTGCAAAGCTGCAGAACACCGAATTTTTTCCTAGGGAAAGAATTTGGTTGGCCGGTTCTGTGGCTTCACTATTTTCAGCACTGTGGTGGAAAGTTACGGGTCAGGTTCAGGTAAGTGTGCGATTGTGTGGTTGTTAGGATTAGGGCACAGGTTAGGTGAGTTAGGGTTAGGGCGCAGGTTAGGTGAGTTAGGGTTAGGGGCGGGTTAAGTGAGTTAGGGTTAGGGTGCAGGTTAGGTGAGTTAGGGTTAGGGCACGAGTTAGGTGAGTTAGGGTTAGGGCGCAGGTTAGGTGAGTTAGGGTTAGGGCGCAGGTTAGGTGAATTAGGGTTAGGGGCGGGTTAAGTGAGTTAGGGTTAGGGTGCAGGTTAGGTGAGTTAGGGTTAGGGCGCAGGTTAGGTGAGTTAGGGTTAGGGCACAGGTTAGGTGAGTTAGGGTTAGGGCGCAGGTTAGGTGAATTAGGGTTAGGGGCGGGTTAAGTGAGTTAGGGTTAGGGTGCAGGTTAGGTGAGTTAGGGTTAGGGCGCAGGTTAGGTGAATTAGGGTTAGGGGCGGGTTAAGTGAGTTAGGGTTAGGGTGCAGGTTAGGTGAGTTAGGGTTAGGGTGCAGGTTAGGTGAGTTAGGGTTAGGGCGCAGGTTAGGTGAGTTAGGGTTAGGGTGCAGGTTAGGTGAATTAGGGTTAGGGGTGGGTTAAGTGAGTTAGGGTTAGGGTGCAGGTTAGGTGACTGTGCGACAGTGATGGACCTTAAGGTCAGAGTTTGGGTTAAGGTAAGTGGATAGCTAGTAGTGTATGTATAGTTTAGTGTAGGGTTAGTTGTAGGATTATAAGTGTATGTATGTGTATTGATGTTTTTAGATGTGCTTGTGCTGTGTGTATGTGTTTCGGAATAGTGATTTTTTTTCCCAAGGAAAAAATTTGCTCTACTGAATGCTTGATATTATGTGGTTTAGATATTTTAGGTTCAATGAAATAGCGTTTGCTATTTTCATCTTTCGCTAACGTGATATAAATGCGTTTTATTAATGTGCTTTGCTTTTACTATGATGGTGTTACTTTTATTTTATGGTCTTAAGAAGTGCAGTTTTAAATGAAATTGCTAACCTGTGTATGAAATCAGAAAATTAAATAAAAAGTATTAATGAAAACTATGGGGTGAAATAAAAAGTATTAATTACAATTATGGGTTGAAACTGAAGTGTGAGAAGTATCACATTTATGGAAGGATCATATAACCATGAAGGACTTCTGTAAAAGTTGCTCTGAGTTGTGGCTTGAATTTAAAAGGAAGTATACAATAGTGTTTTTTTTTCAGTGACAGGATGACGTAAGAAAGGAAAAGAAAATGAATTCTGGGAAAATTTATAGAAATTTATTAGAGAATTTACAGAATAATAGAAGAGAGTACTATGATATGGAAAAAAGAAATATATAAAATAAATCTACAAATAAATTAAGACATTACTGTTTAGCTACAGATATTTACAAGGGAGAAAGGAAAAGGTATTTGCATATTTGTGTAAATAGCAAAGGAAAATATTATGTATAATGAGGGAAACGCAACATGAATAAATGAGATGCTAGTATAATAAAAGAAACTAAACATGAATAAATGAGATGCTAGTATAATAAAAGAAACTAAACATGAATAAACAAGATGCTAGTATAATAAATGAAACTAAACATGAATAAACTAGATGCTAGTATAATAAAAGAAACTAAACATGAATAAACGAGATGCTAGTATAATAAAAGAAACTAAACATGAATAAACGAGATGCTAGTATAATAAAAGAAACTAAACATGAATAAACGAGATGCTAGTATAATAAAAGAAACTAAACATGAATAAACGAGATGCTAGTATAATAAAAGAAACTAAACATGAATAATGAGAGGTAAAAAGAACACAACAGTAAGTTAAGAATATATTAGCAGAGCATGTAAAGGAGTGTCTTCTTCTTCTTTCAGCCTTTCTTGGTTAGGGGTCACCACAGTGGATCACTTGTCCGCTCATCATTGGCAATGGAGTTTTACGGTGTCGAGTTGCCATCCCGATGCCCAAGCTTCCATGGAGGCACAGCATGTAAAGGAGTATAAGGACTGAAAATAAGAGAGAATAGAAAATTAAGACATTTACAGAAATGGCCTTAAACATGGAAAATAAATTACTGCTACAGAATGGGATGAAGTACTTAGGAAACTAAATGTAGGTTCAGCATCAGGCCCAAATGGTATAGGCCATGGAATGTACATGAAATTAATGAAGCGGCAAAGAGAGTATTTTAAATGTACTTTATGAATGGTTGAAGGAAGTGTCTATTTATGAAGTGCTGAGTAGTGGGATATTAAAATTATATGGAAGAAAGATGAAAAGAATGAAATAAAAAATCAGAGACCCATGAGTAAATAACAAAGGCTGTAGCATTTTATGAAAATAATAATGAGAAAAATAGAAGGAAGGATGAGGGATCCTATGGAAGAAAGCATATATAAATATAAATAAATATATAAATATGGTATAAACGCAAAGTGGTGTCAACAACAGTTACTGGTTGTGAGAGAAGTTATGGATGATATTATAAGTGAAAGGAAGGATGTAAAACATATAGTAGGTGATATTACGAGAATGACATGATCGTTTGTGGCATGTTATGGAGAAGTATGTAATTGCAAATGGAATTAGGGGAGTGAGCATGTCAGCGTATCAGAAAAATAGAGAGAGCAAGTGTTAGCAAACGTGTGGCTGAGAAAGGAAACATGCATGGTGTGGTATAAGACAGGAATGTCCTACAAGTACATTGTTTGCATTAGTGATAAATGTGATAGTGAGTGACATAAACTATAAACCAGAAGATGCTAGAGATGTGATACAAACGGAAGTGGTGACACCTCTAGGTTTGACATATGCAAATGATATAGTTGTTAAGAACAAAATATGGATGAGAGTTGGTTTGTCTGAATGGATGTTTAAATGAATTAGGAGTCATGCTGAATAAAAATAACAGTCAAGGTTTGGTTGGGTGATGTGGTGAAAATTGGGGGGGGGGTGCATATTTTTCAATGACTGAATTGTCTTTGCTTGGAAAAAAAACTGAAAATAATGCAGTTATGATGCAATGGGCAGAGTTGTGAAAAGAAATGAAAAAAAATCTTCTGTGGAGGAACTATAGACTAGCATTCAGGAAAATGGTTTATCTGGTGAATTTGATATTAATTGGAAAAATAGCATGTGTATCAAATGTTTATATGATCCCAGTAAAATATAGAAAGTAAATTGTGTAATTGGTGTTTTCGGTCATATAGGGTTCAAGACTGAGCCCAGTGGAATGAGCTGTGTTATAAATGAATGAAGATGATGAGGGATTGGGTTTACTAAATCCAGTTGTTGATTCTGCATCTTTAAACTTGTCAGGCTATTAATGTGGGTAAAAAGGAGGAACATGAAAATGTAGTAAAAATGATCCCCTTTTTGATGTGAGTGTGAAAGAGAGCCCTGTAACTAGAAACACCAATAAGATTCACCTCTTTCACTTCATTTTCCTACAGCCCTTTAAATTTTTCAGCATCTGCTTTAATTTACCAAACTAATTGCCTCTTCTGCATCTGACAGATATTTATTGATTAGTCCTATGTCTCCTTTTCTCCCGTACATTCTCCCATTCCTTTTATATTCTTTATGCTTCCACTCCACCCTTCCTCTTTTCTGTCTTGATCTGCCATTCTTATCATTCCCTTATACACTCTGGTATTAGACCAAAACAACTCTCACATGCTCAAAAGGCAGTGCCATCTTGTCCCTTCTCCTTGCATCTTCTCTGTCTGTCTCATTCCTTGTTTTTCCATCGAATCCCTAGGTGACCATCTAAATGGTTATTGTGTTTTGTCCATCACATACCTAATCCTAATTACTTGTAGTTATTCTAGTCTTACCTCTTTTGCACTTATGTTGCTTTTTTATGTCACTGAACATTTGTCTTGCTTGTCCCTCATTATCTTCCTGTCTCTTCTGCCCCCCCCTCCAATTCTCCATGCTCCTTAACCTCCATGCCTTATTCACTACCACTGCGCAACTCCTAACCTCAGGCATGCCCCACCCTCTTACAGACTTAAATGCCCTCATTCTTACCTTACTTGTCCTACTTTTATTTTTCCTTTCCATATAACAATATCACTTGCTTTCTGCATCTCCCTAACCAGTATTGTTGTTGGCTTAATCAGTCGATGTCTTATCCTATAGACCACTAAAGGCAACAACTTTACTCTTATCAACTCAAATGTCAAACCCAAACTACTCAGCCTGTGAACCCATCCATCAATCTTTTTATTGTGTTCCTTGATTCTTCCCTGTTTGTCTTCCATATTTCTCCAAGTCTTGGAAATTCCTTAACACACAAATAATTAATTATCTTTCCCAATAAGTCATAGAAAATCCACCTTCCATCAACTCCAATCACCAATGGCTTCTTTGAATGATATACCAATCCTCATGCTCTTCCAATCTCCTCAAAATGTGCTAATTGTTAAGGTAACATATCTTTTATATCTACCAACAGACAAAAAGAATTGCCAGCACATCAGTTTTGACTATTCCATTTTCCCTTGTTTCCCAGATGTCTGTCAGCCTGTTTATTGCTTGGACCAGCTTTCCCATAACAAAAATAAAAATCCCTGTGGATAATTAACATTATTTATTCATTCATTTATTTATTTATTTATTAACATTTGTGTATCAGGAAAGCCCATCTGGGCACAGGTGTCATTTTTCAGCAGAGGTCAGCAGAGAAAATCTCCCAGGTATAATAGTTAATGCAATCAGTGTTTACAATAACAAATTTTATAATGCAATTTCAGTGAATAAATAGCATAATAGTCAGTATAACAACATTTGTATTGACACTCACAAACATTAAATTTGCAGGCCTTCTATGAAAAATGGTGGATAAGATAGGTAGGAATCATTTAAGAAATACAATAAAGTGAGGTAATAGAAGAGATAAGCAAGTTTCAGTGTTAACAGATAAGTAGTGATGGAATAGTAATTTTGTTGCACTAATTAATGGATGGATACTGGTTGTTTCACATGCAGAAGTTTGAAAAATATATTATGCATATTGGATCAAGTCTTAATATTCAAAGAAAATGTTATTACAATTTTTGTGAAGTCAGTACAGTATAATAGTGAAATCTTGTCATTATCCAATTGAGTATAAATTACTGAAAAAAGTTATTGTTAAAAGAAGGAGCTGTAGCCACAGTGATCAGTAGTGCTTATTTCATGGGGTGGAGGCCAAGAGAGAAGACTCTTGTTAACCGCTTCCCATACAAACTGTGGAAAGTACCAGAAGAATATCTGGAAGTCAGGAGCATAATCAGAGATTACAAAGTAGTTGGCCTGAAATACTTCATCTTGTCGTTGAAATGCAACAAATGTCTTCCACTGAAAAACTTTAAAACTGCAGTTGAAATTAATTGAACTGAAAGTTCATCAGAATTGTGTTAAGAAAGTTTTTTCAGTATGTTACACACGCTACTATATATAGAGACACACACACACACACACACACACACACACACACACACACACACATAAACACACACACACACGCGCACACGCACACACACATGCACACGCACATGCACACGCACACACACATATATATGAATGATAAAATGCATGCAGTGATAACTCATCTAGACTCATATCTATAGCTATATCCATCTCTCTCTCTCTATAGAGATATATATATATATATATATATATTTTTTTATATATATATATATATATATATATATATATATATATATATATATATATATATATATATATATATATATATATATATATATATCTCTATAGTTTCATTTCATAATCTCAAAATGCTGAAATACCGCATTTCAGTATTCCGAGTCCATGAAGCTGAAAATTCAGAATGCCGAAAGTGCATAAGAGCAAATTCAAATATCTTGAATACGCCCTTTTGCATTTCTGGTACATTGCGTGTAATGTTATGGTGCCTGTAATTGCTGGTGAGTGAGTGTTTGTGTGTGTTTTTGTATGTTGTGTGTGTGTGGGTAAGGGTAGGGAGGTGTACGTGTGAGTGTTGGATTTGTTGGTGTTTGTGTATGTATGATGTGTATTTGTGTGTGAGTGAGTGGAGAATGCCATGGTGTGAGTTTTTTTTTTTTTTATTTTATGTGCGATTTTGGAGTTGGTATATAAAAGTAGAGGGGTGCAGCGGGGTTTGCCCCCATGCTTATATGTAATGTAGGGTTGTGTGGTTTGTGTGCTGTGGGTGGAATGGTGTGTGTGTTATATGGTGTATCGGCCTAGCCTGCTGCGACCCCTATGTATATGTGATAACCTAATTAAAGAGAGAACTGTCATTAGAGTGGAGAAAAAAGTATGATTTTAGATTGGGGAAGCCTCCCTGCACCCCCTAACCCCCCCAGAAAATTATATACACAAACTCCACAGACACAGATGCAAAAAGACAAAAATCCTTTAAAAATGCTTTGCCAATTCACATAATACAACACATTGCAGTGAAATTCACCACAAAATTAAATTTAGAACTAAGTGCCAATGTACCGATCACCTGTAACTATTATTTCTGAATATATATATATATATATATATATATATATATATATATATATATAAAGAGAGAGAGAGAGACAGATAGAGGGAGAGAAAGGGGAAGTGAGAGAGTAAAAAGATAGATTAGATAGGTGGATAGATAAATAGATATAGATAGATAGATAGATAGATAGATAGATAGATAGATAGATAGATAGACAGATAGATAGATAGACAGATAACTGCACAGTCAGACTCTTTCATTTGACTGAGTATTGAATTATTTTGGTACTTAGAATAAGTTTGTTCTATATTGTTGCTATAGATGATTTGAAGCAGATTTCTCATAACTGTGTGTTAAGGTATATGTTTTGCACACACTGTCAACAATTCAACTTGTAGTGTCCATCAGAAAGGTATTATAAGCAAAACTCAAAGTGTATCTATGTTTTAAACATTTGTTGTTTCTTCTTTCTCTACAATACTATAGACACAAAATAACTGTATATACCTGCTTAAAGTTGCACTCCTGTGCCTTTCTGCTTGCCTTGATACAGTTTCCCCCTGTTCTTTGAGTTTGCTCCATTTTCCCACCCCTCCACTCAGACATTAAGGTAAAAGTTTCTGAATTACTAACCACAGGACTTGAGCTCTAATCTGAATTTCTTTTGGCTTCCATCCCTAATTGTTATCTGACTTCTAATGCCCCCCCCCCCCCGTTCATTGCTGTTATCTCTTGTGGATTCTATGTAAGTACTTTCCCACCCATTGTTTTCCATACACCCCACCCAGACAACCAATACTGCACTTCAGTAAAGCTCCCTTATTATAAACTGGCTGCTGCACATTAACCAACACTACAAATCTTAGAGTAACATAATCGAATCTAGTGCCAAACCTCAGAGACCACCCAAGGAGACCTCTGTATAACTCAGTCCATGACCTACAGTGCCCATCCAAATACATGTCCACACAATACGAATATGCAATTTCCAAATGTCTCCATGGCCAGGTTGGCTGATATGGGCATCCTGAGACAATGTAATAATTGTCACATGTTCACAGACAACTATTTAATATTTAAAGAAACAAACACAGTATGTGAGAGATGCCATAACACAATTTCACTGGAGGCAAAAATATAGCATACAAACAAGGTTGTCAAGAACACACACACACACACACACACACACACACACACACACACACACACACACACACACACACACACACATACACTACATCCACCATACACAGTGTCCACCACATACATAGACCAACCTATGCCGAGACATTAAAAAGAAATGTTCGCAAAGTTCAAAGAAACAGCAATGCTTATCCTCAACACTCTCTAAAGCAGTCAGCAAATGCAACATCAAACACCACATCGAGTGGTGCCCCAACAGCAAAGCCCATAAAGTAAGCTAACATATTACACAGGACTACTGTCCCATGGGGAACTCCATTGCACTACTCACAGATGCCTCACTCACCAGACTGAACAAGGAGAAGGTAATGGTTAGTTGCTTAGCTGGAGCCAGGAACTGTGAAGTTACGCAAATGCTCAAGTCATGACATCACAGGTACCAGTATGATTCTGTCATTGTCCAAGTGGGTGTTAGTAACCTGAGATGTACATCCCTGGACTATATGAAGAGAGGCATTGTTGATACCTTTGAATATGTGTCTCAGGCAGTCAAGTGCTTTGCACTGAGCAACATTCTACCTTCACCAAGGATGATGTCACAATAGGAACAAAAAATGATTGGCTTCAATAATTTTATTAGTTTCTGGTGTGTTTATGGGGGATTTCTGTTACATTTAAATAGACAGTTATTAGTGAACACATGGGACTTTTTTGCCAAAATAACTAAGATCTATTACCATATTGATATAATGTTGGTTACCATAGATATTCAAGACTTGTTTTCTGTCATTCCACATTCATTTGGGTTAGAATGGGTTTCAGACATTTTTATCAAGAATGACTATTTATCTAATATACAATTATGGGCAGTAATGGAATAGTTGGAGTAGGTATTGGATAACAACTATATGTTTTATGAGGGGTACTACTCTAAACAAATCAGTAGAGTCACCCTGGAAGCAGGTTATGCCCCCCCTTTGCAAATTTGGTTTTATTATACTGTCAACAAAATGTATTTAATTCTACTTATTTTTCAAAGATGTCTTTATACTTACGTTTCCTGTATGATATCTTTATCATCTGGAAGGGTTCGAGGAATGAGAGAGAAGATTTTGTCCATTATATTAAAAATACAACTGAATTTTTAAACTTCACTTATAATATAAGAACGCAAGAAGCTAATTATTTGGACTTAAAAATGAAGTAGGATATAGAGAATGGCAAATTTAAATGCAGACTCTATAGGAATGATTATTTGACTAATTCTTATTTACATTATAGTTGCACCCACACCTTCCGTCAAAGAGTATTGTAAAAGGGCAAATGGTACATCTTGCCTGTATGACTTCTAGTTTTGATGACCTTGTACATGAGCTCAGGTATGTTGCTAGGTTATTTACTGAATGGGCATATCTGGAGCCCTTAGTTAACAACATAATGCAAGAGATTCTGAAGGGATGGGAGACAAAGTACACCCCCCTGCTCGGTTCTGGTAAGGAAATTAATGGCACAGTGGGTCAGAACAACAATGATGGTATGATACAAAACAATGATACATTAAATAAAAGGGTACATTTATTAGGGAGGACAGAAGAAAGTTATGCTAAGTCCTTAATTTTAAATTTCAACCCTGACACCAAAGAAATATAGAAAATAATACAGAAATACTGGGACACTGGGACTTTTTTTTAAGATGTCTAATAGTTTAGATGACTTTTCCAACACTCCCATATATGGACAAAACAGGGGGAAAATATATTTTTAAGAGTGAGGCTAAGAAAGTAAGTGGTGAAAACTTATAAAATAAATTAGGCACTTGCAAGTACAGGATGCATAAGGAATGTATGAACACACCACAAAGAGCAGAATTGTGGTTCACCACTATACAGGCCCCTATTAAAGCTGATAGAGATTATAACTGCTCTTCCAAAAGAGTGAAGTATACTTGACCTACTGTCAGTTTTGTTCCTCTTATTATGTTGAGAAGACTAAGAGATATCTAAAAATATGGCTTTACGAACATTACTAAGAAATATCAAACCATAGTGAAACACATGCATTGTATAAGCACTTGAAAAAAATGTGACAAAGGTGGTTTTCTGTTTTTGGGTGTTGGAGAAAGTTGAACCTAACCCTAGGGGTGGGCAATTACAAACATTGCTAGAATATTGAGAACAAATATGGCAACTGCGCGTGAATGCAGGGACACCCCTGGGGCTTAATGAACTACTCTCACTGGGCCATGCATTCAAAATGAGAGCGGCCAAATTATAAAAAGTGACATTCCAAAACATGGAATATTAGAAAGGTAAATATTTGGTGAGAAAATTATTAAAGATATGGTATAGATACAAAGATGTACTCATTGTAGATATTTGTTTAGAACTTTATGGAAACACTGTGGAGCACTTTAATATAAGAAATGAGTTTTATAAGTTTAAGTGTAAAAAAAATAACTTGTTTTTAATTATTGTTGTGAAGCAGGAAGTGATGTATAACAATTATCCAATAGTATTTCATGAAATGGTGAGCAGCTGGTATAAATTTAATTAAGCACAAGTGTTTTTTTTTATTCGGAAGACATCTTTTAACAGACAAAACAGCTTAATAAAACAAAGTGTTTGGTCTACGCCCATGTCTATTTTAATTTTGTTGTGCATTTATCTGTGTTAGGTCATTACCAGGGTATTGGACTGATTACTATCATTAACTGTTTTGGTAACTGCATTGTCAAAGCAGAAGTACACCCCATCCAATCTCCCACACATAACACACATTCAAACATACACACACACACACACACACACACACACACACACACACACACACACACACACACACGTGAGCGTTTCTGCCGTTTCACAGAGCTAAATGGAGAAGGGGCACGGACCAAACTCTGATAATAAGTATCCTGTTTTTTTTTTTTTTGCTTATTTTTACTAGTTGTCGCTTATTCTAGATATTTCTAGCACTTTCTGTTGTCTGCTTCATACCTTTTTTTACTGTATTTTATAGCTATAAACTAATCTGCACGGTTGTACTAATATTGTCTGCCTCACAGGGCCTGATAAATAATTTTATTACTGTCACGCTGTTTGTAAATATTTTCTAGCTAGTTTTAGTGTGTGTAAGGTATTAACTGGAAATTTTCTCCATTTGTAAAACATCTGTTTGTTCTGATTTCCTGCCAGGGAGTGTATCATATAACTGATTTGTTTGCAGTTAAAAACATTCTCTAAAGTCTCCTTGCTCCTTTATCTATTTAAAACTTTCATTTAGTGGCAAACTGCTATTTTTCTACTGTGATTAACATTCTGTAGTGTTTTCTGCCTAAAATAGTTTCACACCATCTGTCCCTATTGGTATCTTGTTCTTATACTTGGTGGCTTTGCAGTTGCCCACCCCTACTGTAAATTTGATCTGAGGCACTCCTCCCATTCTAGTGTCATTAGCTCATTGTGCCTAATACAGAAAGAATATTTGAGAAGGCCAACCCACATAGTTTCTAAAAAAAAAAAACATTTTGCTAGAATCTACAATTGCTAGAATCTCCTTGTGTTCTGACTGAGTGTGCTTCTCGAAAAATCTGGAAATATAGAGCTGATATGTATCTTTTGGCACTTTTAACTGTTCAGAGTTGAATAGAACAATAATTGAATTCGATTCAGAATATTGTTTGAATAAATTGCATTTATTTAAACTGTATTTGCTTTAATATTGCTACAGCTCGTGTTCTAGCTTGCACTGAATTTGAATTGTTTTTAGTGCTGTTTTAGCTGCTTTTCTGTATTAAAAATAAGTTCTAAGCTTGTTCATACCTCTCAAGTTTACCTTATTATGAGGAATGTACCTCATTTGGGATCTTAAAAACTTCATGTTCCTCAAAGTTCCACATTGAAAGAGTCTGTCGCACATTCAGTGTTAGGAATTTTTTAACTGATATTCATGGGAAATAGGAATGAATCATATGAATTCACTAAAAGATAATTTTTATAAGTAACACAAATATATTTTAACCATCCTATGACCTTCCTAGATGAAGGCGTTATCAAGCTGTTAGTATGTGTTCCACATTTTGCCCATTTGTTTCACATTTGGAGATCGAAGGCTGAGATCTATGAGCTTGTTTCCTGCCTTTCCTGTAACTAGTCTAGTCCAGATACAGATTTGCTGTATCCAGGACTGTTTGTAAGCATTGAGCCCCCCCAAACCTTTCTGTGTTGAGAGAAGCCTTCTAACTTATCAGTGGGAGTGGTAAGCACTAAGTAGGCTATCTACCACAGGAGGAGTGGTTCCTGGCCCAAAAATTGTAGTTTATTGGCCGTTTGGGAAATGTTTCCATCTCTTTCAACTTTCTGGTTTAAACGCCTGCGTTTGCGCTTGTTTCTCACCTTTCTTGTACCTAGTCTAGTCCAGATACAGATTTGCTTTATCCAAGACTGTTTGTAAGCTTCTGAGCAGTGCCAAAAAATCTGTTCTTTAATTTTTCCCTTAGATCTGCTAGTTCTCTCCTCTCCTGCACTTTTACTAGCTTATTAGTCTAGCACTTTACCAGACTACTTGTAGCAATTATTTGTAGCACACAAAAGTGCTACCAGCACTAAACGTTCTACAAGGAAACAGCTCCAGTACTTATTAATAAGCACCCCTCCAGGCATGTCTAAAGGTCTGTTCCCTGTGCTTTCTTGTATTAACCTGGTGAACTTGGGCATCCTGAGGCAATGTAGAAACTGCCTCCTGTACACTGACAACCCCTCCTCTTACATCTCGACACTCAGACTTGCAAGAGATGCACTTATATATGCAAATTGTAAGCCATGCACTCTCCAGGCAAGACCGGAATAGCTGGTCAAGAGGAGAAGGTCAACACTTGCACCACACCACATGGAGCACATAGCCCTCCAGAACACACACCAGCAGTGCCTTCACATAAAAACACAAGCCACACACCCACCTTCACAGAGGCTCTCCATAAAAAATCTACCCAAACAGCAGAGGCTTCCAAGGCAGAAACACACTTGACCACCACAACACAACACTAATCATGAGACACATAACTCTCCTAAACAGTGTGCCACTCAACCAAAGCCCCTAAGTAAAAACAGCATGCCCAACACACTAGTCATAGGTGAATCGATAGTGAGGCACACTGATGTCCCACTCACTAGGTTGAATAAGGAGAAAGTAACAGTCAACTGCCTGTCAGGTGCCAGGCTCTGCCACATAATGCACATACTCAGGTTCCTCAACAACAGGTACAAATATGACTCTGTCATTGTACATGTGGGTGTGAATGACCTGAGACATACCTCCTTGGACTACATAAAAAGAGACATGGAGAAGCTTTCAGATTATGTAGCCCAGGCGGGTATGACCCTAGCCCTGAGCAGCATCCTACCATCACCCAGAATGATACCACAGTACAAGCAGAACATGATGGATTTCAGCAATTGGTTAAGTTTCTGGTGTCATTCCAAGGGGATCCATTATCTGTCTGTCTGGGATGATGTGATTGACAGACCTCGATGCTTTGCGAGAGATGGCCTGCATCTGTCACCCCTGGGCTTTCAAATAATGGCCAAGGCTCTTGCCACCCCAATAGTGCCTTTTTTAGGCTGTATTCCAAAGACCAAATTACCATGATTACAGCTACAAATAAATGCAATCTGAGGGTCATGCTGCTCAATGCTAAAAGACTAAATCTCAAAATGCACTCCCTTGAAGCACTCCTTAAAATGGAGAACATCTACATTTGTGCTGTAACAGAGACCTGGATCAAAGCAGCAGAAAGCACTTCTGCAGTACCACGCTATAACACATTCCACACCTATCGGCCCCAGTACTTGGACCTCACCTCCAAAGGTAGTGGTGTTTCCATATTCATAAAGGATGTAAACACCTCCAGAGTGGTAGCCCAACATAATGCATCAGAGATACTTCAGGTGCAGCTAACATTGGGTAAGACAGTAATTCAGGTTGTAGCTTTCTATAGGTCCCTAACCATGTCCCAAGACTCACACTCCACGTTCCTAAGCACCCTGGAGAATATTAGGGTCCAACCTAACACTCTCATACTGGGTGACTTCAACTACCCCTCCATTAACTGGAAAAACTACTCATGTACCAATACACTTGTCCAACATTTCCTGGAATTCATTAATTCCACTGCCCTGGACCAGCTCGTTCTTACCCCCACTAGAGGTAGTAACATCCTTGACCTGGCCATTACTAACATGGGCAACTGTTGCTATACACCAATAGTGAACTCCTCCTTCCTGGTTAGATCCAACCACAAACTAATCACCTTGGAAATCCACATCTCTCCTACCCACCCCCCTGCAAAGGTAGCCACCATGAAAAACTTCTCCAAAGCTAACTTTGGGCTCTTAAAAACAGAGGTGGCTAACTTCATGACACCCATGCAAATGGAGAATAGTTCCATGACCATTGAATCATACACCAATGCACTGTATAAACATGTACACAAATGCATGGATCTCGCCATACCTAACAGAACCAAGACGCTCTTTTCCAAAAAAAGGAAGCCAATCGGGTGGTCCCTTGCCTTAAACAAACTCTACAACAGAAGAAAGAAACTGATGCAGAATAAGGTGATGTCCCAAGACTGGAAAAACTCCCTTATCAGTCTCAACAAAAAGTTGAGATGCCTCATCAAATCTCCTTAAGCTAGTTATGAAAACAGAATAGCAGCAGATAATAAAGACAACCACAAGGCATTCTATAGTTATGTAAAGAATCTCCGCGGCAATACCCAGATTTGCTCTGAGCTACTGCACAATGGTACCTCCTATAGCGAGTCAACAGATATTGCCAATATACTGGCCGATAGATTCAGTGCCAACTTTACCCCTCTCACCCCCAAAGGACCAATCACAATACCAGTAGATTGCCAGGCACCCAGTATTACTGCTGCACAGGTTAAAACAGCACTATACAGGGCCAAGAATACAGCTTCTATGGGACCTAACAATATCCCTGGCTGTGTTCTACATAAACTACAGAGTGAACTGGAACCACACCTGTGTGCCCTGTTCAGTCACATCCTCACCTCAGGCTTAGTCCATACCAAATGTAACACTACTGCAGTCATCCCCCTCCATAAAGGAACTATCGCCCCATTAATCTGACGAGTCTAATATGCAAAGCTATGGAATGCATCATCATGGACCTAATAAACAATGATATAGGGAATATTCAAACTCTAGATCCCACACAGTTTGGTTTTGTGAAGGGTAGATCATGCCTTCTCAACCTGGTTGACTTCTTTGAGTCAGTCACAAGAGCTGTGGATGTAGGCAAGGTGGTTCATACAGCCTATCTTGATCTGGCCTAGGCTTTTGATACCATTCCCCAATCAGGACTCATAGAAAAATTCATTAAGCTATGCATCAACCCCTATATCACTAGCTGGGTTACAAACTGGCTCATAGATAGAGCCCACAGTGTCTAAGTAGCTGACTCCAAGTCAGACTGCTGACCAGTCACGAGTGGAGTCCCACAGGGTTCGGTCCTGGGTCCTCTCATGTTTGGTATCTACTTCTCTGAAGTCCAGGCTAACATGGCTGACAAAGTTCACAGACAATTGCAGGTTGGGAGCTATTATTAACTTCCCCAAGTGATGCTGACATCCTGAAGAAAGGCCTGACTGAGACCAAAAACTGGTGTCAGAACCATGGCCTTAAGCTCAATGCCAAAAAATGTGCCATCATCCCCATTGGGAGAAATTCAGTTCCCATGAATTACAACATCGATGGTAGTCTGCTGAACACAGAAGGTGTTATAAGAGATGTGGGAATACTGGTTATCAGCAACTTCTCTTTTGACCACCACATTATAGCTGTGGTCAGAAAGTCCTTCTGTGTGGCACATCTCATTACTAAGGGTTTTGCATCCAGGAAGAAAGAGGTCATTGTCTCCCTCTACTCTTCCCTCATTAGGCCAGTCATTGAGCACAATGCTCCATTTAGCATGTACCTTACTAGACACCTGCAACAACTGGAGAGGCCACAAAAGTACCTCACAAAGATGATCCTATGCTTTATACAACTGCCCTACATGGACAGACTCAAAAAACTCCAACTATTCTCTGTCTCATATCGCCTACTTAGAGGCAATTTCTGCCTGACTTACAAAGCCATGTCTGACCCAGCTCTGTTAGAAATGCTACATCTAAAGAAATCCCAATCCCTCCACACAACACGCTCCAGAGACCTCAACCTCATTACCACAATCAACAGAACATGCTGGAGGGACAGGTTCATAACCCAGAGACTACCCATGCTATGGAATAGACTTCCCATACATGTCAAGCAGAGCACCTCACTGGACCTCTTGAAGAGTAATCTTGATGAGTGGATGGGAAATAGAAAATTCACCCCGGGTATCACCCCAGTGGCTCTACTTGATAGAGGCACTGGGAACTAATGTTGAGTAGCAAGATGCCTGGTTAATCCTATGGACTAGGCTTATAAAGGCTCCAGGGCCATTAGCCTAGTACACACCTATGAACCTGTGAACCCATGAACACACACACACACACACACACACACACACACACACACACACACACACACACACACACACACACACACACACACACACACACACACATACACACACAACCAGAGGCTCCATTCCATTTTCTTTGTTTTCTATATATCCATGATGTCTCCTTTTCTGCTCTTGTAAATCACAGAAGTCAGTCATTAATCCCAGATATTAGAGTTTTGCACATCATATCCTGCAGTATGTATGGTATCCTTGCTGTCCATTGCTTCCCCTGCAATCCCTATGTTTAAGTTCTGTTAAGGCCTGCCAAGTACAGGGAGTCCCTGGTGTCTAGTGCTTCCCAAGTCCCTGTTAAGGGCCATTAAGGAATGAGAAGTAAAGGAATTCCATAATTCCATAGGATCCAGTGAGTTTCCCTGCAGTTTAAGTGCCATTAAGGCATGTGAAGTACAAAAAGCTATCCCCTGAGTCTAGTGGTTTTCTTCACTGACTAATCCCATTTCTGTCTAAGTATCACTCAGGCAGACATTTTCAGCATTATCCCTGGTATCTAATGTGCCCATGACCTAATGTTGCAAGGTTTAAGGATACGGCAACCACCACAACACATATAGACTCACATAGACACACACATACACACATACACATGCACACACACACACACACACACACACACACACACACACACACACACACACACACACACACACACACACACACATTTTCATTTATTTTATTTTGACATTTTTTAACCGGGTTAGAATGACTGAGCCAAAGCCCTTTTTCAGCAGAGACTGGGGAAAAAGCTCCAATTGAAGCTTAGTTACAGTATAACAACAATTGCAAGAATTGAGATAAGCAGAAACAATCTAAATAGTTAAAATTATGTGTTGACGAAATGATAAATAAGACAATACTGACAGATACAAGTATGACAAGTAGTTCATAGCAGAGGAGCAAGGAAAGGAGGTAAGTATGGTCATATTAATTAGGGCCATGGCAAGAGCAAGTCCTGTTATGAAGTAGGTAAAGTTTTAAGGATTTTATAAAGACATAAGAATTAGGAATAGTTCTTAGTGACACAGTAAGTTTGTTCCAAAATTAACAACAGAGTAACTATAGAGTTGCTTACCTATGTTTTTTCTTGGATTGCAAATTTCTAAGAGATGTTGATCTGAGCTTTGAAGAGAATAATTGGATTGTAGGGAGAAATAAGACATGATAGAGCTAAGCAGGTGGTAGGTTTGTTGAGGATGGAGTGAAAAAGGTTCAATTGAGGGAAAATAAGTTGGTGAAACTTTAGCCACTGAAGGTTTTTTAAAGCTAGGCAGTGAAGGAAGTAATATGGTAGATTTGCTGCAAATCTTGCAGTCTTGTGAGTTTGAGTTTGGAGAAGAGATTGGTTTGTAGGTTTGTAAGGACTGGGGCAGCATAAAGAAGAATAGGTAGAAGAAAGGCTTGAGATAAAGAGAATTTATATTCATTAGTAAGAAATTATTTGTTCCTATAAAGTAATCCTAATCTCTGGTGAGCTTTTAGGATGGCTTGTTGCATGTGGACATCAAATTTAAGTTGGTCATCAATAATAGCTCCCAGTACTTTTGTGTGAGGTTCTACTTTGCTGGTTGTTTTACAGAGGGACGTGGTGGTGAAGGTACCTTAGCATGAGACATGAATTTAGGAAGGAATAAGAGGAGGTTGGGTTTTTAGGATTAAGTAAAAGTTGCTAGCATGCCATCGTTCAACATAGTGGAAAGAATCTTGTGTAAGGGTGAGAAGATGAGAGAGATTATTAGAGGAAGAGATGATAGTTTAGACACCTTCATATTGAATAAGTGATGAGTGGGGAACAGACGTATAGAGATTATTAGTTTGTGTCTTTCGGCTTTTCCCGGTTAGGGGTCGCCACAGCGGAACTCCGGTCCGCTAATGATTGGCAGTTGATTTTTACGTACTGGCTTGCCAGGCCTGATGCACAACCTTCAGCGAAGTTACACCCATTCACGCATGTCTCCATGCAGAAGACGCTCTAGCTGAGAATCGAACCAGACAGCGTCTTACTGTGAGGCAACAACGCTACCGCTGCATCACCACCGTGATAGAGATTATTAGAGATTATTAGTAAAAATGTTAAATAATAAAGGTCCAAGGATGTAGATACTTTTACCAGTTCCTTCTTAATAACACCATTAAAAGTCTCTCACTAAAAGATAATTCTACCCCCAACATAACTCCTTCCTACTTCTACTCTCACAACCTCCTTCTTATTTAAACCTATCTGTCTGCAACCTTGTACTGCTACTTCCCAGACAGACACACACTCACACATGAACCACTCATGAACATAACTCCTGCCCATACCATACCACTAAACTTACTAGTGCAAGCACAGCAGCCGTGCTAATGTACATGGCTGAGCGAGGTCATTGAATCACTTGAAGTGGAGATGTCTTCCTGGAGGAAGCTCTAAGGGAAAGCACGTGGCTAAGAAGTATAAGCCTCTTCAAAAATCATTAAAAAAACTTGTGATTATGCAGGAAAAGTCCACTAAAACACAGGGAAATCTTGTAAAAAGTAGAAACTGTAGCACCAGAGCTGCAAAGTGAGAAGTAACTCTTTCATACAGAATTGTATACCAAAAAGCAAAGATGTTGGATCCCCATGGACTAACACCTGATTCGGGGGCTGGTATAGTGGTTAAGGTGCTTGTTCCACAGACAAGAGATGCACTGTTTGATCCTCACCAATAGAAAATGACTAGACTTAATATGGCCCAAAATGGCAGTTAGTGTAGTTCTTACCTATGAAGTGAATGTAAATCCAAACTTTGAATAAAGTTTAATAATAGTTGTGATAGCAGTTTAGTTAAATCCTTTTATCCTCACAGCAATATAGAGCTTCATTAGAACGTATATGTCTCTCCTGTCATCAAAAGATTACTGTGAAGTATCTACCTCATATACACCTCGGGGTAACCTTTATGAATTCTTCCACTTACAGCAGTAATAGAATATTTGTATCAATGTGTATTTTCTGAATAATAAGTATGAAACGCTAATGTTTGACATTATTAAAAGACAGTAATCTTCAGAAATTCATCAAGGACATCTAAGGAGGCAAAAAAAATCATGCATTTTGTGTAAAACGGGAGACAGCCGAAATGAATACTTTTCTGTTCTCTATTTTTAATGCAATTTTCAAAAATGCAGACATAACATAATTAAAGAGGTGTATGTTACATATCTGAGCAAAAGTATAAAGACAGGAGTCTATTATTAAGAACATTTGACCTTACATAACTGTTAGTCCAGAATACAATGTGATGTAATTTCAAAATGTTTAGTACTTTTCGTAACTGCAGGTTCTTGTGCTCTGCTGCTATTGGATTCGCATGGAGTCCATGAGGGGGATCCTACAGTAAAAGAAATGATTATGATATGCAAATTATAATATAATATAATATAATATAATATAATATAATATAATATAATATAATGTAATACAATATAATATAATATAATATAATATAATATAATATAATATAATATAATGTAATGTAATATAATATAATATAATATAATGTAATGTAATATAATATAATATAATATAATATGATATAATATAATATAATATAATGTAATACAATATAATATAATATAATATAATATAATAGAATATAATATAATATAATATAATATAATATAATATAATATAATATAATATAATATAATATAATATAATATAATATAATATAATGTAATGTAATACAATATAATATAATATAATATAATGTAATGTAATATAATATAATATAATGTAATGTAATATAATATAATATAATATAATATAATATAATATAATATAATAGGTTCATAGGTTCATACTAGGCTATCTGCCCTAGGGCATTTATAAGCCTAGCCAGAGTGTGTGTGGCTTTCACCACCCCTTAGGATGAGAATATTACGCCCTTTTAGGGTTTAGTTTACTATGCCTGTCTAGTAGTGACACAGAGATGACCCCCGGGGTAAACCTACGATCTCCCATCCACTCGTCGAGATTTCTCTTGAATAGAGTCAGTGAGGGGCTCTGCCTAACATGGACTGGGATTCTGTTCCAGAGTGTAGGGAGCCTCTGGGTTATGAATCTGTCCCTCCAGCACGTCCTATTTATTTCTGTGTTGAGGTTTAAGTCTCTTGTTCTCGTGGCTCTGATGGATTTGGATTTTCTGAGGTGGAGCATGTCCATTAATTCCGGATTGGACATGGCCTTGTACATCAGGCACAGATCACCTCTGAGTAGGCGGTATGCGACTGAATAGAGCTGGAGTTTTTTCAGTTGGGCAGCATATGACATATGTTTAAGACCCTTTATCCTCTTGGTGAGGAACCTTTGGGGTCTTTCCAACTGCTGCAGGTGTTGGGTAAGATACATCCCGAATGGGGAATTGTACTCAATCATTGGCCTGATAAGAGAAGAGTACAGGGGCACAATGACCTCTCTTGATCTAGATGTGAAACCCTTCATGATAAGGTGGGCAATATAGAAGGTCTTCCTAACCACTTTGGCAATGTGAGTGTCAAATGAGAGGTTTCTGTCAACCTGGGTCCCTAGGTCCCTGATTACCTCTTCCGTACTTAATGGATTACCACCTATGTGGTAATTTGTCGGTACCTTGTTTTTCCCAAAGGGTATGACTATGCATTTTTTGGCGTTCAGCTTAAGGCCATGGCTCTGGCACCAATTATCCATTTCTATGAGGCCTCTCTGAAGGATGTTTGTGTCCGCTGGAGTATCAATTATGGTGCCCAGTTTGCAGTCATCTGCGAACTTTGTCAGCCACAATCCTCCTATGTTTGCCTGTACCTCGGAAAAATAAATGCCGAACAAGAGGGGTCCCAGGACTGAGCCCTGTGGGACACCACTTGTGACTGGCTTACAGTCTGACATAGCTCCAGCAACTCTGACCCTGTGGGTTCTGTCCTTGAGCCAGTTTGCAACCCATCTTGTGACATATGGGTTTACATTTAAGCTGGTGAGTTTGTCTATGATGCCCAAGTGGGGTATTGTGTCAAAGGCTTTTGCAAGGTCAAGGTAGGCTGTGTGAACTGCCTTACCCTCATCAATGGCCTTAGTGACTGTTTCAAAAAAGTCGACCAAGTTCAAAAGGCAGGATCTGCCCTTGACAAATACAAACTGGGTAGGATCCAATGTCTGTAAGTCCCCAATGTCCTTGTTTATGAGTTCCATAATGATCCTCTCCATAGCTTTGCAGACCAGGCTCGTCAAGCTTATGGGGCTGTAATTTCCAGGGTCCGTAGAAGCACCACCTTTGTGAAGTGGGACCACTGTTGCCGTACGCCACTCTTTGGGTGCGTATCCTGTAGTAAGGCTAAGATTAAACAGCAGCCTTATGTGTGGGTTTAGTTCCTCTTGAAGTTCATGTAGCACACAGCCCGGGACACCATCCGGTCCCATTGATGCTGTGTTTTTAGCTTTAGAGAGGGCGGCTCTCACCTGGGCATCTGAGATGTTAGGGAGGCTACACTCTGCTGGGATAGTTATTTCGCCTTTTTGGGGGGGGGGGAGGAGAAATTTGCACTGAACCTGTCTGCCAGAATGTTGGCAATGTCAGTGGGTTCAGTGTATTTTGTGTCATTTTGGACTAACTCTGAGTATATCTGGGAGTTTCCACCCAGGTTTCTAACATAGCTAAAGAAGGCCTTGTGATTGTCTTTTGTGTCTTTTGCGATTTTTCTCTCAAAGTTGGCCTTGGATGATTTTATGAGTGATCGTAGTTTTTTGCTAGTACTGATCAGAGATGCCTTCCCTTTTAGGGATTTTGCTCTGTCATGTAGTAGCTTCCTCCTCCTGTTGTAAAGTTTGTTTATGGCTGGGGTTCACCAGACCGGGCGCCTGCCTTTGGGGGAATGGGTCTTGGTTTTATTTGGGATTGCATGATCCATGCATTCTTGAAGGTGCCCATAGAAGGCATTTGCAAAGGATTCAGCAGTGTGGGTTGTGGTTTCCACTGGCCCAGGGGCCTTGAAGGATACCACTTCAGTCTTAAGAAGTGTGAAGTTTGCTTTTGAGAAGTTCTTCACTGTGGTCTTTTGTGCAGGGGGTGGGGGCAGGATGTGGATTTCCAGTGAGATTAATTTATGGTCTGATCTTACCAAAGAGGGATATACTTCCGGTGTGGAGCATTTTGTCCCCATGTTTGTGATAATCAGGTCTAGTATATTGTCTCCTCTTGTGGGGATGGTGACTAGTTGTTCCATTGCATTTGAGTTTATGAATTCTAGGAACCTTTGGGCTAGGGTGTTGGGGCTTGAGTAATGTTCCCAGTCTATGTTTGGGTAGTTGAAGTCTCCCAAAATGATGGTATTTGGAGAGACGTTCATACTCTCCAGTGTCTTCAGGAAGGCTGTGTGGGGTTCTTGAGTTTGAGAGGGGGGTCTGTAGCATGCTACAAACTGTAAGGCAGTTTTGCCTATGGTTAGTTGCACCTGGATAGTCTCCGATGCTTCGTGCGTTGCCACTAACCTGGAGGTGTGGGTATCTTTGATGAAAATGGATACTCCCCCTCCTTTTGTGGTTCGGTCCAAGTTTTGGGGCCGGAAAGCATGATATGAGGTAAAACCTGATAGTGCTGGGGTGCTCTCTGGAGCCTTGAACCAGGTTTCAGTCACTGCACAGACATCAATGTTCTCCATACTGAGGAGGGCTTCGAGGGCGTGCATCTTGAGGTTTAGACTTCTGGCATTGAGCAGCATTACCCTTAGTTTTTCTTCCACTTGTGTTTTCTAGGGAGATAGGTTTGTCATTTGAGCCTTGCCTAAAAAAGGCACTATGGAGGTGGCAAGAGCCTTGGCCAATATCCGGAAGCCCAGGGGTAACAGGTGCAAGCCACCCCTTGCGAAGCAGCGTGGCTTGTCAAGCATGTCATCTCAAGCAGACAGACATTGGATCCCCTTAGAATGACACCAGTAATTAAGCCAATTGTTAAAACTGATCATTTTGTCTTTGTACTGTGGCATCATTCTTGGTGAGGGTAAGATGCTGCTCAGGGTCAGGGTCATACTGGCCTGGGCTACATAATCAGAGAGCTCCTCTATGTCTCTTTTCATGTAGTCCAGGGAGGTACGTCTCAGGTCGTTCACACCGGCATGTACAATGACTGAGTCATATTTGTACTTGCTGTGGAGTGACCTGAGTGCTTGTGTTATGTGGCGGATTCTAGCTCCCGACAGGCAGCTTACTGTGACCTTTTCCTTGTTCAGTCTGGTGAGCGGGACGTTAGTGTGTCTGACTATGGAGTCACCTATTACAAGTGTGTCTGGCATGTTGTTTTGCCTTAAGGGCTGTGACTGTTTAGCACACTGACTTTGTGAACTATGTGTTGCATGTGCTATGTCTTGAGGTGGTGGTTGCTTGGGTGTCTGCTTTGGAGGCCTCTGTTGTTTTGGTAGATTTTTACTTAGCACCTCCGAGTATGTTTTTGTGTGTTTATGTGTTTGCTTTGCAGTTGTGATAGTTCTATGTGAGACTGGGTTTGTGGTGTGCGTGGTTACCTTCTCCTCCTGACTGGTCTTGCCAGTACTGAATTGAGAGAGCTCAGCCTCCAGTTTGGCTATATAGTTGCATCTCTTGCATATATTTGTATTTGTTGGGAGGAGGAGAGGGTTGTCTGTGTACATGAGGCAATTGTAACATTGCCTCAAGATTCCCAGATTCACCAGCTGAACAGGAGAGGATGCCAGCAACTGACCCTTCGACATGCTAGAATAGTGAAAAAGATTGCTGTGTAACTGAGTCAGAAAGGACCTATAGGGAAATGGGTACTCAACAGAATTTAGGTGAATGAAGTACTTTCTTTTGTTTAACAGTGCTTTACCTGTGTAAAAATGCTTTAGGAGCAAGTGCTGAGCTTTTCAGATAGAGTATAAGCTGTTTAGATTGCAAGTAGAACAGTTCTAAGGGAAAAATTGAAGAGCAGACTTGGCGGAGCCAGAAAAAGTTTAACCTTGTTTAACCAAGTTTAACCTTGTTTAACTGGCGCTGCGCTATGCGCACGACCGTGCAAAGCCGTGCAAACATGGATTTTAAGCAGTGAACTACAAAAGAGCTAGGAATGGTCCCAAACAACCAATTACTACAGCTTCTTGTGCTGAGGTCACTTCCCCCAAGGACAGGTAGGCTGCTCAAGGCTCCCCACTCCCACTGGTGAGCAAAGAAACTTCCTACAATCCAAGTAAGGTAATGGACAACACAGGAACTACACCACATCCCAGAATACAGCAATGCCTGTATACTGGTCTAAACTAGTCGAGAAAGGCAGGAAAGCAAGGATTATTTTTTTGTTTTTTTGTTTTTTTTGTAGAAACACACAGAAAATGCAGAGACAGTGATAAATTAGTTACACAGGCTAGCACACTTTAGTGGGCAGCCTCCACAGTTAAATTAAACAAGCAAACTTTCGATTAAATTCGACTAAATGTAACTTTAAGTGCAGATTTTAAAATAAATGCAGTAATCAGTAAAAAACAGTTCAGGCTAGTTTAAAGTAAGCAACAGAAGCTATTTCCAGTGAAAAAAAGCAAAGATACTTAAATCCAGAAGGTAGTCGCTTTTTCGAGTTCCTTGCTGCTAGGACCACTCTGTAAATCCACGTGGAGCTTGTCTGAGCAGTATAGCCAGAAAAAAATGCCCAGAGGCTGATTTTAAGCAGTGAACTACAAAAGAGCTAGGAATGGTCCCAAACAACCAATTACTACAGCTTCTTGTGCTGAGGTCACTTCCCCCAAGGACAGGTAGGCTGCTCAAGGCTCCCTACTCCCACTGGTGAGCAAAGAAACTTCCTTCTATCCAAGTAAGGTAATGGACAACACAGGAACTACACCACAGCCCAGAATACAGCAATGCCTGTATACTGGTCTAAACTAGTCGAGAAAGGCAGGAAAACAAGGATTATTTATCAAGGATTATTTATCCTTATAAAAATCTCACTTCACTTAGATCAGCCAACAAGCTACTAGTTACTACCTTGAAATCTCACAATAAATCAGGTGATTCCTTATTTGCAAACACTGTCGGTTCTTACTGGAATAAACTCCCCACAGAATTGACCTCCCTAGGCTCATGTCATCTTTTCAAAAAACAAATGAAAACTCACCTAATAACTCACTGGCTATGCCCCTGCTCTAATCCTGACTGACCTCAGCAAGTTTATTACTCTCCCCAATCTGCTCCTCTGTACTTTTGCTCTTCAGTTCTAACTTCAACTGACTTCCACAGTCCCTTTTTTATACCTCCACTCTTCTGTTCTTAGCTCTGTTTGACTCCCCCTCTGACCACTCTGTTTTTTCTGTCTCTTGCATCTATTAGCTGACCTCCTATAATTCCTACTACCTTTTTCATTTCTCACTATCATTGTTTTTCCCCCTCTCCTTTACCTACTGCCTCTTCCTTGCCTCACTAAGTCCAGAAAACCTATACCTAACAGTAACTGTAATTTATCATTTCCTTTCTCTTTACATCATTTCTGCCTCTTACCTATCTCTAACCTCTTAATATCTTTTACACTACTAACCTGCCTTGTTTTAACACTATATATTAACCACTTTTATGCTTTCAGCCAATACCTTTTTGTTGTTATTACTAGCTACTATGGATATTGTTTTAACTGTAAATTGTTTTTGATACTGAAGCATCTCTCCTCAGCCCCTGATTGAATTTTGATTGTCATCTAGTCAGATTTGTACATGAAAAAGGATTTGCATTTGTATTTTGCCTTATTATACTATATTAGTTTTAGTTGTATTTGTATAGTTAGTACTATTAGTGACTTCATATATTGTAGTGTATTAGTCTGATAGTGGAGCTTTTCTCCTCGGGCCTCTGCTGAAAATGGACATTTATCCAGCCAGACTAGCCCGGTTAACAAATGTAAAATAAAATAAATAATAATAAATAAATAAATTTTTTTGTTTTTTTGTTTTTTTTGTAGAAGCACACAGAAAATGCATAGACAGTGATAAATTAGTTACACAGGCTAGCACACTTTAGTGAGCAGCCTCCACAGTTAAATTAAACAAACAAACAAGCAAACTTTCGATTAAATTCGACTAAATGTAACTTTAAGTGCAGATTTTAAAATAAATGCAGTAATCAGTAAAAAAACAGTTCAGGCTAGTTTAAAGTAAGCAACAGAAGCTATGTTCAGTGAAAAAAAGCAAAGCTACTTAAATCCAGGAGGTAGTCACTTTTTCGAGTTCCTTGCTGCTAGGACCACTCTGTAAACCCACGTGGAGCTTGTCTGAGCAGTATAGCCAGAAAAAAACGCCCAATTGTAATACAATATAATATAATATAATATAATATAATATAATATAATATAATATAATATAATATAATGTAATACAATATAATATAATATAATGTAATATAATATAATATAATATAATATAATATAATATAATATAATATAATATAATGTAATACAATATAATATAATGTAATATAATATAATATAATGTAATACAATATAATATAATAATATATAAATGTATGTTAATGTAAAAAAAAACAGATAATTCTGCTATTGCTTTTTTGTAAGTGGGTATGACACCCCCTTATCATCACCCTGTTTAACAAAAATGCCATTTCGGGGTGTCAAAAGGGAGTGGCTACTCCCCTTATAAATGTAGTTAATAAAAATGAAATAAAATGCCAGACTCAGTCAAAATATCATGGAGGCAATTACTGTAAAGCTATACCACTGCTTCAACATTCTAAGAGCTACACAAATGCCCTAATGAGGTCCAGCGATTTAAATTAGCATCAGGGAGGTCAAGGACATTGGCAAACATATTCTATATATACTGCATTGATGTAGGGGAAGAAAAACAGGCAAACAAAAAGTTGTCATGTTTGTTTTTTCCCTTTATGCAGATGCAGCTACCGTGCCCTATGAAGGAGGGGTTGTACAGCTAACCAGCCAATCTGCAGGCTTTCAACTTCTTGCTCTCCTATATGATAAGGAGAAGAAATCATGCAGAGTGTGAATGTCTGTGATGGAAAGAGCCAGAAGGTGTAACAGGATAATAGCAAGTTGTAGCAGGGTAATAGCAAGGTGTAGAAGGGTAATAGCAATGTGTAGGAGGGTAATAGCAAGTTGTAGCAGGGTAATAGCAAGGTGTAGGAGGGTAATAGCAAGATGTAGGATGGTAATAGCAAGGTGTAGGAGGGTAATAGCAATGTGTAGGAGGGTAATAGCAAGTTGTAGCAGGGTAATAGCAAGGTGTAGGATGGTAATAGCAAGGTTTAGGATGGTAATAGCAAGGTATAGGAGGGTAATAGCAAGGTGTAGTGGATAATAGTAAGGTGTAGGATGGTAATAGCAAGGTGTAGGAGGGTAATAGCAAGGTGTAAGAGGGTAATAGCAAGTTGTGGCAGGGTAATAGCAAGCTGTAGGATGGTAATAGCAAAGTGTAGGAGGGTAATAGCAAGGTGTATGATGGTAATAACAAGGTGTAGGAGGGTAATTGCCAGGAATGCCGCAGCATGACTTTTTTTGTGTAATCATGGGAAGTAACCAGATATGGGCAGTGGATATTTTTTACAGGACTGATGCAGAACTGATAAGCAACCCTCTATTTGTATTATGTTTATTTTAAAAACATTACTGTAGTCTACATTTTATTTGTTATTTTATTGCAGTTCGACTGGGGAAATACATGTGGCCAACAAACTAGGTATTGGTGCTCGTTCGGTCGGGTGGTTTGTGGATAAAAAGGTTGTTCTTGTCAATAAATGCTGTGTTTATGTGAAATAGAGTTGAAAATATTAAAGCACACTATGTTTTATTTATATTTTATTTTGTTCAAGTTATATGTAGGAAATGTATGCAGAAAAAAGTAACTAAAATCACAGTGAGAGAGTTGTTTACAGACGAAAATGACTGATTTCTTTCATTTGCTCATTATTATGGCTTTTCAGGACTAAGGTGATTTGTGTCAGAAGTGTTTGCATGAAAAGTTATACAATACAGTAGCAATTAAGTTTTGTCACAGTCAGACATCTGAGGTGTACACCTGCAAAAACATAGATATAAATGCTAGATGAGGGCCTGACTGTAGATACATTTTTTCTTACCATAGTCAGACAGTTGATGTATAACCAGTCGATAAACTGGCTATTATTGCTGGCTAAGAAGATACTTGCATATACAAATTACCTTTCTATTATTTGATCAAAAAATCAGTGTTTATTCTCACTTTGCAAGACTAATGTGTATTTGTGTGAAGACTCTATTTGTGTGATGCTGTTTGTTTGAAACAAAGTTGAAAAACCTACTTTGACCATTTTTATTTTAACCACAATCAGACATTTGCAGTATACAAAGTCAAAAAGCAGCTATTATTCAATAGCTGGTTGAAGTGGTGCCTTTGACCAAAGATGAATGACCTTTCTATTGTTTACTCGGGATAAACAGTAATTATTCTGACTTTGGTAGACTATGGTGAGTTTGTTTAGTGAGATTTGGAATACTTTTCTGTGGTGATATTTTCTGATAGATAGAAATCTGAGGCATATGAAGTGAGTAAAGTATCTGCAACTGATTCATATGTCTTTGGATAAGAGTGATTTGCCACTGTTGTTCTTTAAACACTATTAAACACCCCCTGGTCTGACAAGGCAGGGACACTGTCCAACACTGTAGGGCATGTAGTGAAATCAGTCTAATCCTGTCACTGCTACAGCTTACTCTTGTATATATGTATGTGTGTGGTGGTGTTGCAGTGTTTTTTAGATTAGCGGGATATAATTTCTTTAACTTTCTATCACAGTGAAATTGCCTTGTAAACAGTAAGTGGCTTTATAGTATATGGTGGTCAGGGCAGGCTACGTGCAAAGTCAACTGATCACTGGCACATTGGCATATTTAGTAGCCATCTCATGCCACTTGGTTCTCTGGTCAGTTACTGGCTATGGTCCCTTTGTTGAATTGCAACATATTTCTATTTAAGTCTGAGTTTATGCAGGAGATTTGGCTTTTCCAAAACACCAAAGATATGTCATGGGTGAATTGACATTCCTCCCGCTTTCCTGCAAATAATCATAGAACATTCTACCATTGGATGCAAGTGGTGTGTGTATGTGTGTGTGTGTGTGTGTGTGTGTGTGTGTGTGTGTGTGTGTGTGTGTGTGTGTGTGTGTGTGTGTGTGTCTACACACACACACACACACACACACACACATACATATACATATATAAATATATATATATATGTATATATATATATATATATATATATATATATATATATATATATATATATGGGTCTACTTGAATAGACTGAAATTCCATTAAATTGAATTTTACTAACCATGACTGGTGAGATATCCAATGTAGGTTTTGTCCAAGAATCCCAGTCTGTCTGATGGAAAGCTTGCCTACTCTCCAGAGAACAGGAGCTACAAACTAGGTTATTGCAAACCCCTTGCAGTGACAAACACAATATTTTATCTGCATGTGGAATCTCCACAGGGGAAGGCAAGGTACAGTGGAAAACCTTCTGTATAATGTCCTCTGATAGACAGATGGCCAGCTAGCCTAGCATCCTTTAGCCTTGCTAGTTCTGGGATTTCCACATACTTGGACTATTCAGGAAGGGACTTCCACTGCTCTGTCTCTCTTGTGAGATGATGGTGGAGCCAAAGTCCAAGACCTGTGGTTGTCAGCTGTTAATGCACAGACCAGTTTTGGATCTGGAGCCTAATTTATCACCAATAAGTGGTTGTCAGAGTCATTTACATTTGCAGTGATGATGATGAGCATGTCACCAGAACTGACACAATCAATATCATTAGTGGCCAAAAGGTAGTGTTGAGGTTCCGCAGTCACAAGCAATGGCATCAAAGCATGTAGCCTTGAGACAGATAACTTGAACCCAAAATATACTGACATCAAAAATTATCATAAGATAATAAGTGGTGATACCAGGGTTAATGTCTAATGTTGACAACATTAGCCTTAAAAAAACAATCACCGAAAAGGTCAGTGCCAAGATTGGAAACAATACTTGAGTCTTCAATGTTGAAGTGACCGAGGAGATCAGTATCAGCAATGGATGCATCTGCTTCAGATCAACCAGCATCAAACTGGTGGCTGTTAAGGAGACATTCTGGTAGGAGGGAGGAGCCGACGCCCTAGAACTTGTTAGAGAAGGAGAACACACACCACTTCCTAAACCTTTCCCGGCACTCTTATCATCTTTTCTAATTCTAAGATCATTGAAAATAGAGAGTGGCAAGAGAGCAAAAGGACAACACTGTCAATACACTTGGAGGTCTGGAGTGAGGGGAAATTAGAGTTGGCCCAGGATTAGAAACTGAGGAAGCCAACAAAGTAATACAGCAACCTCTAACTGAGAAACTCTTGACTCTGAGATACTGGTATCTTGACTAGCCTTAACACGTTTGGAACTAGCTAGTGAAACAGATCATGGCCTAGGTTTTCACAATGGATGGGGAGGTTCTGGAAAAGGACTTCTAAGACCAATTTCCTTGGAAAATCTACACTCCTCAGAAGTACCTTTTCTAGGGAATAAGCCATTTAAAATTAATTCCACATTTCTCATGCAAATGGTCAACCTACAAAGCACATTTTTTTTTTATTATTTGATCAGGTAAACACATTGAACAAATTGCCCATTTTTGATTCACATAGTATGCAAATGAAAGCAAAATGAATTAAATACTGAAACCTTGGGCACATGGAGCAACTTACTACCAGCTCAGAGCTTCAGTCCTCTGCGCTACCTGCCAAACAGTTGATTAGTCATCTGTTTGCATCAACCATGTTTTCTTATATCACAATGTTTTACTATTTGACTTTGTAATGATACATTGTAAAGTATTCTGCTGGAGTGAGTCTCGGACTGCTACATACCACATCATCAGTGCACCCCCCCCCCCCCCCACCGGCAGAGTCAGCAGTTTTGTATTTTCATCCGTCATGCTTTCCGGCTGCAGAGTGGGAAGATATTAACATTTATAT